>NC_045456.1:21707785-21730595 GCF_002776525.5 Piliocolobus tephrosceles | reverse complement strand
TTTTTTTGAGACGCAGTCTTGCTCTGTCGCCCAGGCTGGAGTGCATTGGCCAGATCTCAGCTCACTGCAAGCTCCGCCTCCCGGGTTCACGCCATTCTCCTGCCTCAGCCTCCGGAGTAGCTGGGACTACAGGCGCCCGCCACCTCGCCTGGCTAGTTTTTTGTGTTTTTTAGTAGAGACAGGGTTTCATCGTGTTAGCCAGGATGGTCTCGATCTCCTGACCTTGTGATCCGCCCGTCTTGGCCTCCCAAAGTGCTGGGATTACAGGCTTGAGCAACCGCGCCTGGCGGTAGATACATATTAACAGATAAGACACGGATGATAGATTAATTGATTGATAGATCTGGGCAGAATGTGCAACAAAGGTGTGGCTCATCTGTTTGGCTGTTGTGTGCTCAAACCCCTTACAGGAGGGAGAGCACGCAGATGGACAGATACAGACGCCAGGGCAAACACTCTGGGACTGTGGCCTGATGGGGGCATGAAGGGCTGGGTACCTGCAACTCCTGAAGCCCAAGTCGTTGTGTGTTACAGTGCATTCCTTTAGCTTTGCTGTCCACAGACAACTTGAGTTGTCAAGTTGTGCCTCCTTGGTGGCCAGTGCCTTGTCAGTGTCCAGCTCAGTGCCTCCTTGGTGGCCAGGTCCTTGTCAGTGTCCAGGAAGAATCAGGTCATCCATGGACTTGAAGGATGGTGAATGTGGGGGATTTATGGAGTGGTGGAGGTGGCCTTCAGCTGGATGGATGGGGAGCTGGAAAGGGGAGAGAGTGGGAAGATGATCTTCCCCTGGAGTTTGGCCATCCAGAGGCCGATCTCTCCAACCGTCCCCAGCTAAACTCCTCTTGGCGTTCAGACACTTCTTGTCTTCTTTCTGCCAATCTCATGCTCTTCTGTTCGTCTCCTCCTGGAGCCAGGGGTTTGGGATTTATATGGGTACAGGATGGGGGGCCAAAAGGCAATATTTGGGCGTGAACACAGGCGTGCCTGTTCTCATTTCAGGCTGTGGGTTTCCAGGCGTGAGGGTGGGGCCTTTGCTGGGGAAACACCCTCTTCTACCCAGTATTTCCCTGTCCCCTGCTTGTATCACCTTCAGGGGAATCATTTCCTCATGCCTTGGGGGACAAGCCTGACAGCTCATTGTTGGGATTGATGCTATGGTCATTAGTATGTTTATTATTACTATTAATCAGTATCACAATTGCATCTCTCAAACCCGCAAAGTTTTGATGGGCACAGAACTGTGATTTTCATCCACAAGGACGTGAAAACATCAAGGAATTGCTGTTTCAGGGCAGAGATTTATTTTCACTTTGATTTTGTTTACAAGGAGTTTTAGAGACTGGAGTTCCCAGGAATAAAAATCACAGGTTTCCGTCTATGAGAATGAGATGCACAGACAGCCCGCAGCCCAATCTGTCTGGCGGGTGTGTTCTCAGACTGAATCGAGGGTCAGACTGCTTATTGTCCTGGCCCCATAACGAGATGCAGATGAACTGGGAAGGAACAGAGCTTATTTCTGTAACTGGGTACAGGGAGAAGGCCGGGAAAATATCGCCAGACCAACTCTAAATTACAAAATTTTCCAGAGCTTATATATCTTCTCAAGTATGTCTGCATGTAAGTGTGTATTCATCTAAAGACATAAGTGAGGCTGGGTGCAGTGGCTCATGCCTGTAATCCCTGCACTTTGGGAGGCTGAGGCGGGCAGATCACCTGAGGTCAGGAGTTCTAGACCAGCCTGGCCAACATGGTGAAATCCCATCTCTACTAAAAATACAAAAATTAGCTGGGAGTGGTGGCATGCGCCTATAGTCCCAGCTACTGGGGGGTGGGGGTGGGGGCCGAGGCAGGAGAATCACTTGAACCCAGGAGGCGGAGGTTGTGGTTAGCTGAGATCTCGCCGTTGGGGGACAAGAGCGAGATGTCTCAAAAAAAAAAAAAAAAAAGACATAAGTGATTAACTTCTTCTCATCTGTAACTAAGGTCTGAGTCCTGAAGACCTTCCTCTGGAGCCTCAGTAAATTGACTTCATCTAGATGGTTTCAGGTGCTGGGGTGTTTACCCTTGTCTTCTGCTAAATCGTGGAGGTTTGGGGAGTTCCTTCAGACCCCCAGTAACACTTGTTTAATCCGGAACAGGTCCTGTTAAGAATTCCTTCATTATCTTTTCATGCCTTGAGGCCCAGGAAAGCCCTGAGCAAAACTCTTCATGGGCTTTTGTTACATTCCAGGCTTTGTACAAGGGCACTGGTTGTTCTCAGCTTTTAATGTGTAACTTCACCGGTCAGTCAGCGCTGAAAAGGTTGCCATGGCGGCCTGACTGTTCAGCTGTTAGTGAGACCTGGCCTGCCCAGGTGAGTCTGATGAAACTTTCCAGCCCCCTGTCCTGAAATTTGACTTTGGAGAAGTTGCAAGTTTGTTTGTTTGTTTGTTTTGACACGGAGTCTCGCTCTGTTGCCCCGGCTGGAGTGCAATAGCACAATCTTGGCTCACTGCAACCTCTGACTTCCCGGTTCAAGCAATTCTCCTGCCTCAGCATCCTGAGTAGCTGGGATTACAGGCACACACCAACCACCACACCCAGCTAATTTTTGTATTTTTAGCAGAGACAGGGTTTTGCCATGTTAGCCAAGCTGGTCTTGAATTCCTGACCTCAAGTAATCTGCCCACCTTGGCCTCCCAAAGTGCTGGAATTACAGGCATGAACCACCACACCCGGCCCCAGCTCAGTTTCTTAAGGACTCTATCACAAGGGAGGGAGAACGTCGCCAATTTGGGGCATTCCTTCTGATGCTGAAGTTGCATGATTCTTGCTGTTTCTAACTCTGAGTTCTAGCGGTGGTTTTTTCAGAAGCAGAGCCTCAGCTGGGCACGGTGGCTCACACCTGTCATCCCAGCACTTTGGGAGGCCGAGGCAGGAGGATCGCTTGAGGCCAGGAGTTCAACACCAGCCTGAGCAACAGAGCAAAGCCTCATGTCTACAGAAAATGAAAAACAATGAGCTGGGTTTGGTGGCCTGCCCCTGTGGTCCCAGCTAGTTGGAAGCTGAGGTGGAAGAATCGTTTAAGCCCAGGAGGCGGAGATGGCAGTGAGCCAAGACTGCATCACTGCACTCCAGCCTGAGCCACAGAGTGAGAACCTGTCTCAAAAACAAAAACAAGAGCAAAACAAAACAAAAAAGAAACACTTCTTTCCAGCCTCAAGCTTGACTGGCCTTCCCTCCTCTGGACTTTAGACAAGGGATGGTCAGTTTTCAAAGCTGTATTTATTCAAAGCTCTGCACAATTTTACTTAGCAAATTTCAGACAATGAACATTGTAGGGTTTTTTGTTGTTGTTGTTTTTGACCTTTTGAGATCCTTAGTTTTGGAAGCAGCTGTGATCTTTTCAGTGACTATGTGGGCACTCACGGAATGTTTATATCTGAAGTGTCTGGTGGGGTGGGGGCGATGAAAGAGATGGTGTCTTTGAAATCTGTTTCTAAATCTGTTTTCCAGTTTAATTCTCTTTCATTGTGACGAGCAGACAGACAATCAGAACAGGTGCAGAGAAGGCAGGCTGTGTTGTTCTTTCTTCAGAGTGGAAATCTTCGTAAGATTCAGGGGCTGGCAGTCACCAAACCACAACTAAACCTGTCTGTGTGCTTTCATTGAAAGTATACTCTACCCTGGGCACAGTGGCTCACGCCTGTAATTCCTGCACTTTGGGAGGCCGAGGCCAGTGGATTAGCTGAGGTCAGGAGTTCAACACCAGCTTGGCCAACACGATGAAACCCCATCTCTACTAAAAATACAAAAAATTAGCCAGATGTGGTGGCAGGCACCTATAATCCCAGCTACTCGGGAGGCTGAGGCAGGAGAATCACTTGAACCCAGGAAGAGGAGGTTGCAGTGAGCTGAGATTGTGCCACTGTACTCCAGCCTGGGTGACAATAGCAAAACTTCCTCTCAAAACAAAAAAAACAAAAAGAAAAAGAAAGTGTACTTTAAACAGCTAATGATGACTACATTTTTGTTTCAGCTCCAATATATCTTTCTAAGGTCAGATTCCTTCCTTCCTTCCTTCCTTCCTTCCTTCCTTCCTTCCTTCCTTCCTTTCTTTCTCTTTCTTTCTTTTTCTTTCTTTCTTTCTTCTCTTTGTTCTTTCTCTCCATCTTCTTATTCTTTTTTCTTCTTCCCCTCCCCCTCCCTCCCTTCCTTTCTTCTTTTATTTTTCTTTGCCTTTCTTTTCCTTTTCCTTTCTTTTTTTTTCTTTCTTTCTTTTGAGATGGGATCTTGCTATGTTAACCAGGCTGGTCTTAAACTCCTGGCCTCAAGCCATCCTCCCATCTCGGCTTCCCAAAATGCTAGAATTACAGGCATGAGCGACTGTGCCCGGGCCTAGGTTTCTGTCTTCACTCTCCATTGCATACTTGTCCACCATAGAGTCTATTCAACTACACGTTCTGTAAAAGCATCATAGTGGAAAAACAATTTTTGTTTCTTTACATTCCCACACGTTCCATGTGTAAAATCCAGAAAAGGCTAAATTCTCAGACATGGTCTGCTCCTGTCAGAATTCTAAGGACTGAGGGAGAGTACATTATTCTCACATTCTAAGTCTTAAAGTCATTCCCAGTGCTTTCGCTTTCAACATTTTTGTCTGAACAATGACCGCACATTCATTTTTCAGGGGGCATTTTGGTCTCCAGTTTAAAAATCCTATCTGTGAGGCTGGGCATGATGGCTCATGCCTGTAATCCCAGCACTTTGGGAGGCCAAGGTTGGTGGATCACAAGGTCAGGAGATCGAGACCATCCGGGCTAACATGGTGAAACCCCATCTCTACTAAAAATACAAAAACTTAGCTGGGCATGGTGGTGGACACCTGTAATCCCAGCCACTCAGGAGGGTGAGGCAGGAGAATTGCTTGAACCTGAGAGGCAGAGGTTGCAGTGAGCAGAAATCGCGCCACTGCAGTGCAGTCTGGGTGACGACAGAGCGACACTCTGTCTCAAAAAAAAAAAATCCTATCTGCGTTCCATCTCTTCTTTATTTCTATAATATGGAATGTGACATGGTTTGGATTTGTGTCTCTGCCCAAAGCTCACGTTGAATCATCATCTGTAGTGTTGGAGGTGGGGCCTGGTGGGAGGTGATTGGATAGCAGAGGTTGTTTCTAATGCCTTGACACTATCCCCCTAGTGCTGTCTTGTGATAGAGTTTTGTTTGTTTGTTTGTTTGCTTGAGACATAGTTTTTTTCTTGTAGCCCAGGCTGGAGTACAATGGCATGATCTCCATTCACTACAACCTCCGCCTCCCGGGTTCAAGCGATTCTCCTGCCTCTGTGTCCAGAGTAGCTGGGATTACAGGCACCTGCCACCACGCCCGGCTAATCTTTGTATTTTTAGTAGAGACGGGGTTTCATCATGTTGGTCAGGCTGGTCTCGAACTGACCTCAAGTGATCCTCCTGCCTCAGCCTCCCAAAGTGCTGGGATTACAGGCGTGAGCCTAGCGCCCAGCCTCATGATAGAGTTCTCATGAGATCTGGTTGTTTAAAAGTGTGTGGCACCTTCTCCTTCACTCTGTCTCTCCAGCTCCACCATGTGAAGATGTGCGTGCTTCACCTTTCCCTTCACCATGATTGTAAATTTGCTGAGGCCTCCCCAGGAGCAGAAGCGTGTACGACCGGCAGAACTGTGGGGCCTCCGCAGCCATGCTTCCTGTACAGCCTGTGGATCTGTGAGTCAATTAAACCTCCTTTCCTCATGAATTACCCAGTCTCAGGTAGTTCTTTATAGCAATGTGAGAATAAACTAATACAGAAAGAAAATTTTTTCCTGATGAGAAAATGTCTGACAGTTTTCCTCAAAATTTGTATCACTGTACAGATGTCCAAGTTGGTAGCTCAGGAAGTCTGTGATTATCAACAACATTCTTTATCATCATCACTGTCATCATCACCATCATCATCATCATCCTCACTATCACTGTCATTACTGTCACCATCATTATCACCCTCATCATTATCCTCACCATCATCACCATCATCATCCTCACCATCATCATCACTGTCACCATTGCCATCGCCATCATCATCCTCACCATCATCACCATTGTCATTCTCACCGTCATCATCATCATCCTCACCATCATCATCACCATCATCATCATCCTCACCATCCTCACCATCATCACTGTCACCACCATCATCATCATCCTTGCCATCATCATCCTCACCATCATCACCATGATTATCATCCTCACCATCATCATCGCCATCATATCACCATCACCATCCTCATCATCCTCACCATCATCGTCACCATCATCATCACCACCATCATCATCATCCTCACCACCATCATCATCATCCTCACCATCATTCTCACCACCATCATAATCATCCTCGCCATCATCATCACCATCATCATCCTCACCATCCTCATCCTCACCATCATCATTGCCATCATATCATCACCATCATCATCCTCACCATCATCACCATGATTATCATCCTCACCATCATCATCGCCATCATATCATCACCATCCTCATCATCCTCACCATCATCATCCTCACCATCGTCATCACCACCATCATCATCATCCTCACCATCATCATCCTCACCATCATCATCATCCTCACCATCATCCTCACCATCATCCTACCATCATCATCCTCACCATCATCATCCTCATCCTCACCATCATCCTCACCACCATCATAATCATCCTCGCCATCATCATCACCGTCCTCATCCTCACCATCCTCATCCTCACCATCATCATCCTCGCCACCATCATCATCATCCTCGCCATCATCCTCACCATCATCATCATCACCGTCATCATCCTTGCCACCATCATCATCATCCTCGCCATCATCATCACCATCATCATCATCCTCACCATCATCATCCTCACCATCATCATCACCACCACCACCACCATCATCCTCCTCACCATCATCACCATCATCATCATCCTTACCATCATCATCATCCTCATCATCATCATCATCCTCACCATCATCATCATCATCCTCACCGTCATCATCCTCACCACCATCATCCTCATCATCATCATCCTCACCATTGTCACCATCATCATCATCCTCACCATTGTCACCATCATCATCATCCTCACCATTATTATGATCCTCACCATCATCATCCTCACCATCATTATCACTGTCACCATCACCATCATCACCATCGTCACTGTCACAATCATCATCACCCTCATCATCATTGTCACCATATCATCACCATCTTCATCATCACCATCACCATCATCATTATTATCACCAAGCTTGAATGCTTGCTTTGCCCTCCTTTCCTGGGACTCTTGACCTCTGGTTTTACTGTGTGTACCAGAAAAGTCTTCGTAATTATGTAGCCTCCGATCATTTTTTCTAAGAGAATAACAGGAATCCTGGTGGACATATTCTGCCTGAATGTGTCAAAACTGTGCTAAGAACTCTGAACATGAATATTAACATTGGGTATTTACTTTTCCTGTTTCTACGTGTCTATTTTTTAAAAACAATTTTATCATGGACATTGAGGATGATACGTTGTGGAGATGGTGCAGTCAGGTATTGCCCTCTAGAGAAGGAGTCTATCCCTCCACAGAAGAGTCTGTCAGACAGTTAGCTTGACTGGATATGCACTCTAATCTTTGTCTTTGCTGAAGTGAGCAGGAGTTTAAATATCTGCTCAGTTCTTTCAACATCACGCTGATGGATTCTTCTTGGTTCTCTTGGGTCTCCCCACACATGCATAATCCAGGTGACCAAATATTTGGGCAGCATTCATATCCAGACTTGGAGTTCCCTTAAACCATTGCATACTCCCCTTCTAAAAATTTCTTCCTCATATTGCAGGATCTCTGGCAGTTGCCAGCTCTCTCGTGACTCTTCAGGCTAGTAAACCTGCAGAAGTTCTCACTTCCCCAGAATTAACCGACTTTGGGAAGCCCCCTGCAGAAAGACTGTGCAAATGCTAATTTTCACAGGGCAGTTCCCCATTTATCAGAGAGTTCCTCTGCTCACATTTCTGCCTGTTTGGGGCCAAGGGTCTTCAAATACTTCTTTAAAAGGCCTCATCCAAAGTTTATCCTTGTGATCTCCGGGATGTTCTGTCCAATGCATACCATTCTTCAATGACTGGAAATGAGATTCAATAATTAAGAGTAATTTTAAGGATTCAAATTTGCCAGGCACAGTGGCTCATGCCTGTAATCTCAGTATTTTGGGAGGCTGAGCTGGGCAGACGACCCAAGGTCAGGAGTTTGAGGCCAGCCTGGCCAACATGGTGAAACTCTGTCTCTACTAAAAATACAAAAATTAGCCGGGCGTGCGGGTGCATGCCTGTAATCTCAGCTATTTTGGAGGCTGAAGCAGAAGAATCACAATCACTTGAACCCGAGAGGTAGAGATTGCAGTGAACTGAGATCGTGCCACTGCACTCTAGCGTGGGCGACAGAGTGAGACTGTATTTCCAAAAAAAAAAAAAGAAGAAGAAGAGAGAAAAAGGATTCAAGTTTCAAGTGGTCAAGTAAGAGAAGGCTTTGGCTTCAGAATTCTAGTCTCAGCACTTTCATCTGTCATGCAAACATTATGTCATATCTCATGACTTAGCCCCTGCTATGGTGAGGCCTTTGAAATGAGATGATTTAAGAGAAGTCTCATATTCTAAATGTGAGGTTTTTTAAATTACATAGGTAATATTATATAAAATATTGGCCATAATGACTGTATGCAGTAAGTACTCAATAAATACTAAATGTGATTTTTTTGTGATGTGCGATACATTTCAATACTTCACTTTAAAATTGGTCAAATTACGCTTGTAATTATTTTACTACTAAAACCAAAATGTGCCAGGAGCAGTGGCTTCCAACACTTTGGGAGGCCGAGGTGGGTGGATCACTTGAGGTCAAGGTTCAAGAGCAGCCTAGCCAATATGGTGAGACTCCGTCTCTACTAAAAATACAAAAATCAGCCGGACGTGGTGTCATGCACCTGTAGTCCCAGCTACTTGGTAGGCTGAGGCAGGAGAATTGCTTGAACCCAGGACACGGAGGTTGCAGTGAGCTGAGATCGTACCACTGCCCTCCAGCCTGGGCAACAAAGCAAGACTCCATCTCAAAAACAAAAACAAAACAAAAAAACCCACAAAATGTGATTATTATTATTACACAGAAGTTTGCTAATTGTTAAAGCTTCTCATACTCAATATTGGATGTTTTCTCCACCCTAATAACACCAGAAACCTATTATCCCACTGTTTAAACAAGGAAATTAAATCATTTAGAAGTGTTTCCTTTTCGAAAATCTACTTACGCGTTTCTTAAGTGTGTGTAGGACATAGTGATTTTCTCCTAAAATGTACAGTATGGGAGAGAGGCTGGGGGAAGGATAACTTTATAGTGAAGAAAGCTGATAAACACCATCTCGGCCAGATGATTGAGGTCAACATGCACTGTGAGAAGTCCTAACCGTTGTTAGGGTATGATGAGAAGGACCTGTCTAACTTGTGGTCTTTCCCCCCAAAAACCCACAACCCGCATCTTTTTTTTTTGAGACGGAGTCTCACTCTGTCGCCCAGGCTGGAGTGCAGTGGCGTGATCTCAGCTCACTGCAACCTCTGCCTCCTGGGTTCAGGCAATCGTCCTGCCTCAGCCTCCCGAGTAGCTGGGATTACAGGTGCACACCACCACACCTGGCTAATTTTTGTATTTTTAGCAGAGATGGGGTTTCACCATGTTTGTCAGGCTGGTCTCGATCTCCTGACCTCGTGATCTGCCTGCCTCAGCCTCCCAAAGTGCTGGGATTATAAGTGTGAGCCACCACACCCGGCCCCCAAACCCCATCTAATCATGAAGAAAACATGGGAAAAGGCTGGGCGCGGGGGCTCACACCTGCCATTAAAAATTTTGTTAATTAAAATTTAAAAAATCAGCTGGGCGTGGTGGCAGGCACCTGTAGTCCCAGCTACTTGGGAGGCTGAGGCAGGAAAATGGCATGAACCCTGGAGGCGGAGCTTGCAGTCACCCGAGATTGTGCCACTGCGCTCCAGTCTGGGTGACAGAGTGAGACTCCATCTCAAAAACAAAACAAAACAAAAAAAAAAAAAAAAGAAGGAAAGAAAACATGAGAAAAATCCCAATAAAAGAACTTCCCTCAAAAGGCTTGACCAGCGCTTTTCAAAGCTATATCCAGGTCATTCATCTAACCCAGAAACGTCTGGAAAACTGTCCCAGCCAAGAAGAACCCAAGTAGAAGTAATAACTAAATGCCCTGTGGGACCTGTGAAAGGAAACTCACTTGGGCCTTCAAGCTGGGAAGTGCCCAGGGCAAGTCTGCCTCCCATTTTATTCAAGGTCACCCCTCTGCTCACTGAGATAGATGCATATTCTATTTGCCTCCTTTGGAGAGGCTAATCAGAAACTCAAAAGAAGCAGCCATATGTTTCCCACCTACCTGTGACCTGGAAGCCCCCTCTCTGCTTCCAGTTGTCCCTGCCTTTTTGGAAGGAGCCAATGGACTTCTTACATATATTGATTGATGGCTCATGGGTTCCTAAAATGTATAAAACCAAGCTGTGCCCTGACCACCTAGGGCACATGTCATCAGGAGGACCCCATGAGGCTGTGTCACTGGTGCGGGTCCTTAACTTTGGCAAATAAACTTCCTAAAATGATTGACACGAGTCTCCTAATTTTCTTGACTGACAGACCCTGGATGGGATCGTAAACATTAGAAAGAAACTAAAGAAATCTGAATACGGTATGGGCTGGTTAATAGTAATGTATCAAGAGTGGTTGGTTAAGTGCCGCAAATGCACCATACTAATTTAAGATGTTTATGATATGGGTATAAAAGAACTCCTTGTGGTACGTTTGAAACTTTTCTGCAAATCTGAAATCATTCTGAAACAAAAAATATAACTTAAATCTATATTAAATGTCAAATTGCACTCTGTTAAAGAATCAACATTAAGATTCAAGTTTCTCTCAATAAACTACAGATTAAAAACCCCTCAAAGGGCTGGGCACAGTGGCTCATGCCCTGTTATCCCAGCACTTTGGGAGGCTGAGGTGGGTGGTTCACCTGAAGTCAGAGACCAGCCTGGCCAACAAGGCGAAACCCTGTCTCTACTAAAAATACAAAAATTAGCCAGGTGTGGTGGTGGGCACCTGTAGTCCCAGCTACTCAGGAGGCTGAGGCAGGAGAATCGCTTGAACCCGGAGGTGGAGATTGTAGTGAGCTGAGATTGTGCCGTTGCACTGCAGCCTGGTGACAAAGTGAGACTCTGTCTCAAAAACAAAAACAAAAACAAAACAAAAACCCTCAATCTCTTCTAACTCTATGCATGAGTATCTGTAATATTGTAGCAGCAGGCAGCATTACAGAGCCCCAAAAGACCTATGTTCGTTCAACATGCCCTGATTCACTATTTCGCCCCAGGAGATTCTGATACAGAGGCAACATGTCAGTTCATCTTTTCTTCAATGCAGAAGTGTCCCAGATTGATTCTGTCTTCAGAAACTCTGCTGTCTGCAATACTGTAAACACTGGCCCTATACATGGGTAAAAGCTGCTTTCCTGTGAAACAAGTTTATAGGAGAAGCATCACAGAACACCCAGTGTTTAAAATATCACTGCATTCAAATATCATTATTTAAAAGAAATGAATGCAATCATCATAATAAAAATGCAATTTTTCCAGCACAAGTTTCTAGGGAATCAGCATATTTGTGATCCTCTTGGGTCCTGTGTCATCCTCCCTGACATGGAGATAACATTATAAACGTGAGGTTTTTGAAATTACATAAGTGATATTCTGTGAAATATCAACCATAATGATTGTATGCAGTAAGTGTTCAATAAATACTAAATGTAATTTTTGTGATGTGCAATACACTTCACTTTATGTCAACACTTCACTTTAAAATTGGTCGAATTACTCTAGTAATTATTTTCCCATTAAAAATAAAATGTGGTATTTAGCACTTTTGTTGGCATCTTACATGCAGTGTGTCTGAGTTATTCCTGCAGATATTGTGGGTTAGTCTTCACTTAGCTCCCGTTTCCTCTCCTCTCCTCCCCTTTCCTTTTCCCTCCCTCCCTCCCTCCCTCCCTTCCTTCCTTCCTTCCTTCCTTCCTTCCTTCCTTCCTTCCTTCCTTCCTTGACAGGGTCTTGCTCTATCACCCAGTCTGGAGTACAGTGGCACACTCACACCTCACAGCAGCCTCAAACCTCTGGGCTCCATTTGTCTTTCCATCTCGGCCTCCTGAGTGGCTGGAGCTATAGGCATGCACTCACGCCTATATTTTTTTATTTTTTGTAGAGCAGAGGGTTCTCACTCTATTGCCCAGGCTGGTCTTGAAACCCTGACCTCAGGTGATCTGCCCACCTCAGCCTTTGAAAGCACTGGGGTTACTTACAGGCATGAGCCACTGCACCCAGCCTGAGTTATTTTTTTCTTATATTTCATCACACATCCATGCCTGGGTTATCTTCCATAGCATTATTTTACACACACACACACACACAAATTTCCTTTAAACATTTTTTTCTAGAAATCCATAAATACATACGTCAACAAAGTTAAGCTATTGAGTTAAGCCTAGTTAGGTGAATGTTTGCCTTGGAGGTGGTGTGTTTAGACTTGACTTAGGAAAAACACACACATATTGGAGGAATCCTTTCTAATATGAGGGCACGGAAGAATGTTGGTGATATGGTTTGACTGTGTCCCCACCCAAATCTCATCTTGAATTGTAGCTCCCCTGTTTCCCATGTGGTGTGGGAGGGACCAGGTGGAAGGTGATTGAATCATGAGGGCAGTTTCCCCCATCCTGCGCTTGTGGTAGTGACTAAGCCTCACGAGAGATGATGGTTTTATAAGGGGAAACCCCCGTCACTTGGCTCTCATTTTCTCTCGCCTCCGCCATGGAAGAAGTGCCTTTTACCTCACACCATGACTGTGGGGCATCCCAGTCACGTGGAACTGTGAGTCCATTAAATCTCTTTTTCACGATCAATTATCCAGTCTCCTCAGATATGTCTTTATCAGCAGTGTGGAAACAGACTAATACAGTTGGTTTCCTGATAATATGCAGTGATAGCCAAAGGGCCCATGCAGTGCATAGGCACGTGGTTCTAGAGCAAGAGGGCAGTGGCTGTGCACACACAGATGGGTGCAGCAGGAAGAGGGTGGTGTAGGCAAGCTGGACAGTGAAAGAGGATTTAATACAGGGACTCTTTACTGACGTCCAGCCAGAATGTTGGGGAAAGCATCCAGAGATGGTGCAGAATCTGCAGTCTGGGAAACAGGAGAGCTCACCCCCATCTCAGAGAGTGATGGCAAAAGAAAGAGAGAGAGGCCAGTGAGCGAGAACTCAATGAACAAGGCCACCTGACAGGTACTAGGACATTGAAGTAGAGGAGAAAGCCAATGTCACATGGAACCCAGGGCTAAATCCCTCCAACTTGACTCTCCTCCTGTCTCCAACCTCAGTGGCAATTCCCCAGCATCAGAATCAAAAAATGGCAGCCAGAAGTCAAGAGAACCCTATGGATTCATTCTCAGCCTCCTTGCCTCCCCATTCTCCCTGCTGCTCTCCCCTGGGTTGAGAAGATTGGAGAAGTGTACAAAGTGGGTCAGAGAAACAAAAGGAAGAAAGCTGGCACAAGCATTCAAGAAAAAAAAGTGAGAGCAGATATAGGAGAAAGGGATGTACCATGCTTTTGTACCACTGAAACATTTTAATAGGGGAACAAAGAACTCTAATTAGTATATAACAACAACAACACACACAAAAAAAAACCAAAAGGTACTGAGGAAGGCAGGGAGGGACAGCGTTCATTCATTTAGAAGAGATGTGTGACTGCCAGGCGGATGCAGGACCTGAAAAAACCACAGGGACTGTGGTGAATGAAACACAGCTCTGTTTGTTTCCGAATGCATTCAACTTTAGCCGACTCCAGTGAGATTTCATCGTTTTTGGAAAGATTCTTTGGCATCCTCTCTGAAAGCATTTGCCCAAATATGTTTTTAGAAAGCAAGCACATTTTTTTTCCCCCTTGGATCACTACATGAAAAATACTTGGAAATAGTGCTAATGGTTTCACCACAATGTGAATGTAATTGATGTCACTGCATGGCACACTTAAACATGATTAACATGGGGTACCTTATGTTTTATAGATATATTATCATAATTAATACATATTACATTTCAGCATCCTTTACCTCCCTCCACATATTAGTCCATTTTCACACTGCTGATAAAGACATACCTGAGACGGGGTAATTTATTTTCTAATTAATTAATTTATTTATTGTTTTGAGACAGAGTTTCCTTCTGCTGCCCAGGCTAAAGTGCAGTGGTACGATCTTGGCTCACTGCAGCCTCCATCTCCTTGGTTCAAGCGATTCTCCTACCTCAGCCTCCCTAGTAGCTGGGATTACAGGCGTGCAGCACCACGCCTGGCTAATTTTTTTATTTTTTAGTAGAGACGGTGTTTCACCATGTTGGCCAGGCTGGTCTCAAACCCCCAACCTCAGGTGATCTGCCCGCCTCGGCCTCTAAAAGAGCTGTGATTACAGGTATGAGCCACCGTGCCCGGCCAAGACTGGGTAATTTATAAAGAAAAAGAGGTTTAATGGACTCACAGGTCCACATTGCCGGGGACGTCTCACCATCGTGTCGGAAGGCAAAGGCATGTCTTACATGGCAGCTGGCGAGAAAGAAAATGAAAGTCAAGTGAAAGGGGAAACCTCTTACAAAACCATCAGATTTCATAAGACTTATTTACCACACCAGAACAGTGTGGGGGAAATCGGCCCCATGATTCCATTATCTCCCCCTGGGTCCCTCCCACAGTCCATGGGTATTATGGGAGCTACAATCCAAGATGAGATTTAGGTGGGGACACAGCCAAACCATATCACCCCCAAAACACAAGACACGCAAATACATACACACACACACACTCTCTCAAGGATTTAATGATTCTATTTTTTGACTATGTGTTTACTTTCCTTAAACTATATTATTAATCTTCATACAAATTAAATCTGTTCTCACTTTTCTGGAAGAATCACATGATCGAAGATTTGAGTTCTCCATGAGAGAATGGGGGGAAGAATTCACACCGCAATTCCCAGCCTAATACGAGACATTCAACTAGAAGCTAAGGTGTTTTTCCTGAGGCACTTTAGTCATGAACGGATGTTTGTTTGTTGTCATTTTTCCTGAGGCAGTTTAGTGACGAAGGGATGTTTGTTTGTTGTCGTGTTTATATATAACTTCTGCCCTACTTCATTCTAAAATGGCCATGGCATTGATAGCTAAAAATAATGTCTGAACCTCTTTTAAAAAATTTTCTTTCCAAGTTTTAAATGCATTTACAGTCCAAGGATTGGAAGATTCTTGTGAATTGGTGTGGCAAAGATTCCCCCAGGCAATGCACCATCATGGCGGGGTCACCTTCCAGAGTGCTATTTTCAAATCATCGGTTTTCTTTTATAATTTTTCTTCTAAAAAAATCTATAAACATATGTTACTGTATGTCAAAAAAGTTAAGCCATTTAGTTAGGCCAACTAGGTAAAGCTTTGTATTGGAGGCAGTATCACCACAGGTGATTGGGGAATAGGTAAGAATTGGATAGAGAAAGGGTCAACATTCGGGAGGCAGAGCTTGCAGTGAGGCAAGATTGTGCCACTGCCACTGCACTCCAGCCTGGGCAACAGAGCAAGACTCTGTCTCAAAAAAAAAAAAGAGAATGGGTCAACATTTTGAGGGTGGAACCACCAAACATAGAAAGAAAATATATAAGTATTGAACTTATTTTGTTTAATGTTTGCCATATACCCATGTGCACACACACGCACACACACACACGCACGGCTAGAAGTTCCACCACAGCTTTCATTGCTGTAAGTTGTTCTTTACAATATTCCCAGTGCTCAGAACCAAGCAATGCACATAGTAGGTGGTAATTAAATATTTATTTATTTATTTATTTTTGAGGTAGAGTCTCACTCTGTTGCCCAGGCTGGAGTGCAGGGTGCTATCTTGGCTCACTACAACCTCCACCTCCTGGGTTCAAGGGATTCTCCTGCCTCAGTGTGCTGACTAGTTGGGACTACAGGCATCCCCCACCACGACCAGCTAATTTTTGTATTTTTAGTGGAGATGGGGTTTCACTATGTTGACCAAGCTGGTCTCAAACTCCAGACCTCAGATGATCCACTTGCCTTGGCCTCCCAGAGTGCTGGGATTACAGGTGTGAGCCACCGCGCCCAGCTGGTAATGAAATATTTGATGCATGAATTAGTTATGGTTTGAAGTATATCCCCCGTCCCCCAAAGATATGCTCAAATGATAACCCTTGGAACCTATGAGTGAAAACAGAGTCCTTCTACATATTATTAATTACATGAAAGCGAGATCATACTGGATGAAGGTGGGCCCTGATCCAATCACCTGTCTGTGCTGCTACAACAAAAATATCATAGACTTGGTGGCTTGTAAACAACAGACGTTTATTGACTTGGTGGCTTGTGAACAACAGACATTGATTGACTGGGTGGCTTATAAATAACAGACATTTATTGCTCACCCTTCTGGACGCTGGAAGTGCCAGATCAAGGTATGACAGATTGAGTGACTTGTGGGAACTCTTTGTTTCCAAGATGGCGGCTGTTGCTGTGTCCTCACGTAGTCTTAGAGCCCAGCCTGTTCCCTCCAGCTCTTTGACAGAGCGCTAATCCCATCTATTAAGGCAGCTCCCGCATGAGTTAATCACTTCCTAAAGGTCCTACCTCTTAATAAGGTTGCATCAGGGATTAAATCTCAACAGGAATTTTGGAGGGAGGCTGTTGTCATTTCACCTTTCAGCACAGACCACACATCGCCCCTTAAAAAACCGGGAAGCTTCCCCAGAGAGAATATAAATTCTGTCACTAGATTTTATCTGTGTGTCCTGCGTCTCTCTGTTTCACGTTCTGCGGGACTTCTCATCCTTCAGTGAATTATTTGAACTGGATCTCTAGGGCATGTTTCTGAAGGGCTTGACTTGTTTTAGAAATTGAACAAATACATTATTCATCTTAGCTTATTTCCTTTTCTGAGTTTTTTTTTTCTTCTTTAATGGGAGACAGAAGAAAGCCAATTTATATAACAGATCTGATTGCCAAATCAGTAGTCTTTACATGTTCTTGCCTTTCAGCTAAAACTGCAAGTTAGAACTAGAGTTTTTTTGTCTTTTGTTTTTGCGCATTTAAATCCTTCTATTTTAAAATAATATGCTTAAAACAAATAAAGAAAAATAGCCACCCATGCAATTCTCTCTCATTTGATATTTTCATTCACAGCCAGTGTTGGTCCCACCCGTCAAATATCTAGACCATCATTTGGTGATGAGATTTTCCCACCTGGGCGCTAAAGAGACCACCAGGTTTTTCACTGTGTTACTCAGCCATGGAATTTAGCTCTAGTTTTCAACGTGGGATAGCACAATAGACAGTTTTCACAAGGCCTGTTGCTCACAGGGTCTCTGCAGAAATATTTTGACATCCTAAAATGTGCTTCCTGTTAGTGTACCTCCTTCTGTTGAAGAACAAGAGGATAAAAAGCACATCTTTCTTAAAAGCCAGTCTTCATTTAGAAACAGAACATCTTTGTGGAGTATTATTCATCTCCTGAAGACCAGATGATGTTGCTGATTCATCACGTTGATCACTAAAAAGTCAGGAAACAACAGATGCTGGAGAGGATGTGGAGAAACAGGAACGCTTTTACACTGTTGGTGGGAGTGTGAATTAGTTCAACCATTGTGGAAGACAGTGTGGCAATTCCTCGAGGATCTAGAATCAGAAATACCATTTGACCCAGCAATCCCATTACTGGGACTCAAAGGATTATAAATCTTTCTACTATAAAGACACATGCACATGTATGTTTATTGCAGCACTGTTCACAACAGCGAATACTTGAAACCAACCCAAATACCCATCCATGATAGACTGGATAAAGAAAATGTGGCACATATACACCATGGAATACCATGCAGCCATAAAAAAGGATGAGTTCATGTCATTTGCAAGGACGCAGATGAAGCTGGAAACCATCATTCTCAGCAAACTAACACAGGAGCAGAAAACCAAACACCACATGTTCTCACTCATAAGTGGGAGTTGAACTATGAGAACAAATGGACACAGGGAGGGGAACATCACACACCAGGGCCTGTCAGGGGGTTGGGGGCTAGGGGAGGGAGAGCACTGGGAGAAATACCTAATGTAGATGACGGGTTGATGGGTACAGCAAACCACCATGGCACGTGTATACCTATGTAAAAAACTGCACGTTCTGCACACATACCCCAGAACTTAAAGTATAACAATAAAAAAAAATTTTTTTTGATGAACGGACACAGTTGAAACTGCACCTTTAAGTGATGACTTCCTTGGCTCTGGTGTCTTGCCCCTATGTGGGCAAGAGGAGAAAGTCATTCTGCTCGCGTGGAAACCAAAGGTTTCTCCAAGCATGAAGGAACGGGAGGGGGGTTACCAAAGATTGTCAGAAGTCAGGGCTTACCCTGACACAAAGCAGAAGGAAGGAATGAAGGTTTCCACCCTGTGAGTTTGGTAGAAGCCGGGCAGGAACAAGAGAGATGTCAGGATATGCCCGTGAGGGCGGACCTCATTCTTGGAGGTCCTACACTAAGCAAAACAGGTGCTGGAGAGGAGGATATACTTGTTATTGCTTTATTTCATTCTACCACTTTTTTCCCTTCAGATATGATACCGACTTCTATCCCCTATATTTCTTAGCTTTGCTTTTATACTTCCTATTTCTTTTCCCTTTTTCTTTCTATGAATTTCTTCAATCTTGTCTGTAATTTTGCTGATTTCTCCCTCACCTGTATACATTCCACTGTTTATCTATTGAAAAGTTTATTTCATGGATTATATTTTTGCAACCTAATATGATTTCCTTCCTCATCTTCTTGGGCACTGTTTCATATTGCTTATATCTCCTTTGTTATTATTTATTTATTTATTTATTTTTGAGACGAAGTTTCACTCTTGTTGCCCAGGCTGGAGTGCAATGATGCAATCTCAGCTCACTGCAACCTCCACCCCCCAGGTTCAAGCAATTCTCCTGCCTCAGCCTCCCAAGTAGCGGGGATTATAGGTATGCGCCACCACGCCTGGCTAATTTTTTATTTTTAGTAGAGATGGGATTTCTCCATGTTGACCAGGCTGGTCTTGAACTACTGACCTCAGGTGATCCACCCACCTTGGCCTCCCAAAGTGCTGGGATTACAAGCATGAGCCACTGTGCCCGGCCCCTTTTTTATTTTTTAGTATGTTTACTCGATGGATTATATATTATTATTCTGACAAAAGAAAAACTTCAGCCAAACTAAATTTAAAGGAGATCAATTAAGCAATGAATGATTAACAGATCGGGTAGCCCCCAGAATCACTGCAGATTCACAGAGACTCCATCGCAGCCATGTGGTACAAGAAGATTTACAGACATAAAAAAATAATAGGCAAATGACATACAGAAATCAGCAGTGAGGGACAGAAACTGCTGACTCGGTTACAGGTTGGCATTTGCCTTATTTGAACACAGGTTGAACACTCAGCAATGTATGAATGGTTGAAGCATGGCCGCTGGGGTTGGTCAACACTCAGTTACAGTTACAGCCATATACACCTAAGTTAGGTTTTCAGTCTTGCCTGCCTATTAAGCAAGGTAACAGTTCATCCACAAGGACTCAAATATGGAAGTACGGACTCCTTCCAAGGCAATATTTAGTTTGATTTAACAATCCTCAGGCTGGGCGTGGTGGCTCACACTTGTAATCCCAGCACTTTGGGAGGCCGAGGCAGGCGGATCACCTGAGGTTGGGAGTTCGAGACCAGCCTAACCAACATGGAGAAACCCCGTCTCCACTAAAAATACAAAACTAGCCGAGAGTGGTGGTGCATGCCTGTAATCCCAGCTACTTGGGAGGCTGAGGCAGGAGAATCGCTTGAACCCGGGAGGCGGAGGTTGCAGTGAGCCGAGATCATGCCACTGCACTCCAGCCTGGGCGACAAGAGCAAAACTCCATCTCAAAAAAAAAAATCAAACAAAAAACAAACAAAAATCCTCAATATTCTAATATGCTTGCTTTTGTGAAATCCATATATAATGTGCTAGATTTTTTTTAACGTTGGTGCTTTTTTAATGCATTGTGATCTTTGCCTGTGAGCATGGGTTTCCCTGGGAGTATCTGACTTTTCTGTGAAGTAACCCCGTGTCCTTTTGAAAGACCCTTTCTTGGAACGCAGCTGCCAAGTTGGGAGAAAACTCAAGCAACCACTTGGGAATGACCCCATGGAAGAGAAACAAGGCCTCTGGTCAACATCCCCAGCTCTGTGCCCAGGTATCTGCTAGCAACTACTATCAGTCACGTGAATGAAGTCACTTCGGACTGTGCACCTGCCTCAGTGCTCCAGCCACCACCACCACATTAAGCAGAAGTACTACCTGGCCAACCCATCATATAATGAGAACTCTTAAATTAAGTCCTCAAAAAAAAAAAAAAATCACGAGTTGATGCTGTCTTTGCCTGCTGACACCTTCACCGTGCCCTTTGCGCTGAAAAATTCAGGTGACAGAATTAGTTTGAAACGCGAATGCCAGGGCTTTATTTATTATTATTTCGCACAATATTCCCAGTATGCTTGGGGCATTTTATCGCCATTCAAAAGACTTCTTAGTGTGGAGAAAACTAAGCCTATTTCGGGTTTCAAATAAGTAGGAGAGAGATTTAAAATTACTCTGACCTAGTAAACTCTTTAAAAAAAAATGGAATGCATTTCCCTAGAATGAGATGATATTTGAAAAGCTGATTATAGGCCGGGCGCGGTGGCTCAAGCCTGTAATCCCAGCACTCTGGGAGGCCGAGACGGGTGGATCACGAGGTCAGGAGATCGAGACCATCCTGGCTAACACGGTGAAACCCCGTCTCTACTAAAAAATACAAAAAACTAGCCGGGCAACGAGGCGGGCGCCTGTAGTCCCAGCTACTCGGGAGGCTGAGGCAGGAGAATGGCGTGAACCCGGGAGGCGGAGCTTGCAGTAAGCTGAGATCCGGCCACTGCACTCCAGCCTGGGCGGCAGAGCGAGACTCCGTCTCAAAAAAAAAAAAAAAAAGAAAAGAAAAGCAAAGCTGATTATAAATCATTTCATTCTACTAACTAAATCAGGGCTCCTGTTGCTCTGCTATCTATTAGGACTTTAATAACGTGTTACCTTTTGAATGCAGTAAGAATTCAATCTTTGAAACTCTCATAATACAAAGCTTAGAATAATATAAACTCAATCAAAGTGAGATTCTTTGACATGAACTCTTCATGTTTTTTCATTCAAAGAGGAGGACTCTGTCCTTTCCTTCATTCTCCCTTTTTTAGTAGAAAAGATAATTCTTGTAGAAGGTACGTACTCCTTCAGATCTCTCAAATTTCCTCTCTAGTAACATCTTTTTATTTCTTTACCAGCGTTCCTTTTCTCCCCCTTTTCCTTGTTCTTCTTCATTTTCCTGTATCGTCTGTTTTTCTCATACTTAATTTGATTCGTCGTTTAGGAATTTTTGTTTTACTGGGATTTGTCACTTAAAAGTCCCAGTCCTTTCACAGTGTATCCAGGCCTTTCAACCGTGCGGATAACCAGCTAAGTTTGCGGTAGTCTGGATGGAATTGTTTTGCACAAGGTCCGGATGGCGTCCAGTCTTTGTCTCTGCTAGCCTGCTTCTCACTGACTCTTAGATCGGCTCTTCTGTTCCAGCTGCAATTTTCCACAATGCCTCTTTGTTTTAGAATTGGAGCACTAACCCCTTTTCTTTTTATTTCCAGTCAGCTTCTTTTCCTGCCCCCAAATAGCAGAGACTGCAGTGCACATAAAGTTAGGGACTCAGCTTGTGTCTGTATAAATATTTGACCTGAATCTAGACAAGATGCAGGTGTGTGGTTTTTCTGATTTATTTTTACACTCAGGCAACTCATCTTTTTTGCTGCTTCTGCCCTCGTGAGAGGTAAGAGCTGGGAGTCACAGCAGATTCAATTCAGCCAGTGTGCTCTATCTCAGTTTCTTTTAGGCTGACTCTTTCTACTGTTTGACACAGCTGCCTTGCTAGCTCATGGCCATGGATAAAATCAACATTAAGGGAGCTGGGTGTGGTGGGTCACGCCTGTAATTCCAGCAGTTTGGGAGGCCGAGGCAAGCAGATCACCTGAGTTCAGGAGTTTGAGTCCAGCCTGGCCAACATGGCAAAACCCCATCACTACAAAAATACAAAAAATTATCTGGGCATGGTGGTGCATGCCTGCAGATCCAGCTACTCCGGAGGCTGATGCAGGAGAATTGCTTGGATCCGGGAGGCGGAGGTTGCAATGAGCTGAGGTCAGGCCATTGCACTCCAGCCTATGCGACAGACTGAGACTTTGTCTCAAAAAAACAAAACAAGGCCGGGCGCGGTGGCTCAAGCCTGTAATCCCAGCACTCTGGGAGGCCGAGATGGGCGGATCACGAGGTCAGGAGATCGAGACCATCCTGGCTAACACGGTGAAACCCCGTCTCTACTAAAAATACAAAAAACTAGCCGGGCGAGGTGGCGGCGCCTGTAGTCCCAGCTACTCGGGAGGCTGAGGCAGGAGAATGGCGTGAACCCGGGAGGCGGAGCTTGCAGTGAGCTGAGATCCGGCCACAGCACTCCAGCCCGGGCGACAGAGCGAGACTCCGTCTCAAA
>NC_045456.1:21686021-21707685 GCF_002776525.5 Piliocolobus tephrosceles | reverse complement strand
AAAAAAAAAAAAAAAAAAAAAAAACAAAACAAACCAAAATCAACATTAAGGAAAATTAAACAATATATTAATTATTGACTGGGCTTTCAGACACCATCCTTTAAAAAGACTTGCTGAAAAACTAAGCACGCTTACCCCATTTCCTCTACTCCGTCCGGAGTCAAGTGTCACAGCTAAGAGTTGTGATGATCTCCAGAAAATGTTGGATGTTGGAAACCTTGATGTTCGAACTGCAGAGAGATTTTTCTACAGCAGAAATGGAAGAGGGTTTTCTGGTGAAGGACAGACTTGAAGATGGCTCATCATGATCCTCATATTGTAATATTTATTTCTTGCATGATCTCCTCCCATTGAGTATGGACTAGACCTGGGACTTATTTCTTTTTTTTTTTTTTTGAGACGGAGTCTTGCTCTGTCACCCAGGCTGGAGTGCAGTGGCGCGATCTCAGCCCACTGCAACGTCTGCCTCTCAGGTTCAAGTGATTCTCTTGCCTCAGCCTCCTGAGTAACTGGGATTACAGGCATGTACCACTATGCGCAGCTAATTTTTGTATTTTTGGTAGAAACTGGGTTTCATCACGTTGGTCAGGCTGGTCTCGAACTCCTGACCTTGTGATCCTCCTGCCTTGGCCTCGCAAAGTGCTGGGATTACAGGCATGATCCTCAGCGCCTGGCCTCAGTACCATACCTTTTACTATAGATCTCATCTCCAAGGAGGGCGGAGAGAAGAGTAAAAATAGCAAAATTCAGAGATCGTTACACACTTTCTTCTCGTTGTTATTGTCTTCATTCCTTTGTCCTCTGCTACATCACAGGCTTTCGATTCTCCAAGTGGGATGTGCTGTGGTGCTTATTTAATTTCAGTTTCCTTTCCCCAGTCACCTGTTAGGAAGCTGTGGGTTCGTCCTTGTTCAATTAGTCATGGAATTTGAACACTGATAATGGCTTCTGAAATGTAATTTAAATTGTAGATTTGTGATATCTGCTAGTATGTATTCATTCTCAAAGCCAGCCCCATTTTTATTAGTCACAGTTTTGAATTATTTACTAGTTCCTTTCATTAGAATTGAAAAATTATATTTTAGATTAATTCAGATGTCTGTGCCTTAAAGTAAATGAAAACAGGATCTGAAAGAAATCTGTATCTTTCTCGCTCTGAGAGCAACTCATGGACATTCTCTTCTGCTTATAGCTTCATATAAGTTTCAAGTGATTTTGAAATACAGGGCTTCCAGTTATATTGGGGGAATGATTTTTTTTTTTTTTTTTTTGAGATGGAGTCTCACTTGTTGCCCAGGCTGGAGTGCAATGGCACAATCTCGGCTCACTGCAACCTCCACCTCCCAGGTTCAAGTGATTCTCATGTCTCAGCCTCCCAAATAGCTGGGATTACAGGCACGAGCCACCATGCCTGGCAAATTTTTTGTACTTTTTTAGCAGAGGCAGGGTTTCACCATGTTGGCCAGGCTGGTCTCGAACTCCTGAACTCAGGATATCCACCCGCCTCAGCCTCCCAAAGTGCTGGGATTACAGGTGTGAGCCACCGTGCACCCGGGTAATTTTTTTTTTTTTTTTCCCCCTGAGTCTCAGTGTGTTGCCCAGGCTGAAGTGCAGTGGTGCAATCTCGGCTCACTGCAACCTCTGCCTCCCAGGTTCAAGCGATTCTTGTGTCTCAGTCTCCCAAATAGCTGGGATTACAGGCACGAGCCACCACACCCGGCAAATTTTTTGTACTTTTTTAGTAAAGAAGGGGTTTCACCATGTTGGCCAGGCTGGTCTCGAACTCCTGGCCTCGGGTGATCTGCCCACCTTGGGCCTCTCAAACTGCTGGGATTACAGGCATGAGCCACCATGCCCGGCTGGGAGAATGATTTATCAGTGCAAGTTGTTTTAGTACTGATAAACAGCTGGAGAATGGATGCACATTTTTCTTGAAATTCCTTTTCTTTCTTTCTTTCTTTTTTTATTTTTTATTTTTTTGACAGGGTCTCGCTCTGTCACCCAGACTGGAGTGCAGTGGCAGGATCATGGCTCACCTCAGCCTTGACCTCCCAAGCTCAATGATCCTCCTATCTCAGCCTCCCAATTAGCTAGGGACTGCAGGCGCACACCATCATGCTCAGCTAATTGTTTTTTTGGATGGAGTTTCACTCTGTCACCCAGGCTGGAGTGCAATGGCGTGATCTCAGCTCACTGCAACGTCCACCTCTCGGGTTCAAGCGATTCTTGTGCCTCAGCCTCCTGAGTAGCCAGGATCACAGGCACACGCCACCACGCACAGTTAATGTTTGTATTTTTAGTAGAGACGGGTTTCACCATGTTGGCCAGGCTGGTCTTGAACTCCTGACCTCAGTTGATCCTCTCACCTTGGTCTCCCAAATTTCTGTGATTACAGGCATAAGCCACTGCATCCAGCCTAATTTTTGTATTTTTTTGTAGAGATGGGGTTTCACCATGTTGTCCAGGCTGGGCTCAAACCCACCTCGGCCTCCCAAAGTGCTGGAATGACAGGCGTGAGCCACCGTGCCTGGCCTCTGGGGCTTTCTTTACTTGATTGTTGAGCTGTTTTCCTTGTGGTTCATTGAAAGCTATGCCCTCAAAAGGGAAAAAACAGGCAGCTCCCCGCATCTTGCATTCAGGCTTCTGGAAAAAAAAAAAAAAAAAAAAACTAAGGTCACACTGACCGCTGGCTTTTTCTCTTGTCATATTGAATCTCCCAGATGTGCCTTCAGACATTTCCTCTGCGTCTGCTGGAGGATAGGTTTAGTTTGACCTGAGATTTCATTAATTCCTCCGAGAGGTGTTTGCTTAGATGTTTCCTTTTCACGTCAACCCCTCCTGTCCGTGGTTTTGGTTTTGTTTGGGGATTGCTTGGGGTTTGTTTGGGGTTTTTTTGAGACAGAGTTTCGTTCTGATTGCCCAGGCTGGAGTGCAGTGGTACAATCTTGGCTCACTGCCACCTCCACCTTCCAGGTTCAAGCAACTCTCCTGCCTCACCCTCCCAAGTACCTGAGATGACAGGTGCCCGCCACCCCTCCTGGCGAATTTTTGTATTTTTAGTACAGACGGGGTTTCACATGTTAGCCAGGCTGATCTCGAATTCCTGACCTCAGGTGACCTGCCCACCTGGATCTCCCAAAGTGCTGGGATGACAGGTGTGAGCCACCACGCCCGGCCTGCTTTCTTACTTAAGCTGATGTAATGCTTTTCACATGTGTTGGAGTTTATGGAACTTCAATTTCATTGATGGACGACTACCCTGGGCACTTCTGTTTTATTCCTTTCACCAGATGTTCCTGTTTAATTCCCATACATTAACGTCATAACATGCTCGTATTCTTTTGTACAGAAAGTAAACGTTCATTCATGGGAATACCTCAATGCATAAACTACTCACCATCCTTCCTCAATTTAAGTGCTTGAAAAAATAACCTCTAGGCTGGGCGCAGTGGCTCAAGCCTGTAATCCCAGCACTTTGGGAGGCTGAGACAGGCGGATCACAAAGTCAGGGGTTTGGGACCACCCCAGCCAACGTGGTGAAACCCCGTCTACACTAAAGATACAAAAAATTAGCCGGGCATGGTGGTGCAGCGCCTATAATCCCAACTACTTGGGAGGCTGAGGCAGGAGAGTCTCTTGAACCCAGAGGTGGAGGTTGCAGTGAGCCGAGATGGTGCCATTGCACTCCAGGCTGGGCGACAGGGTGAGGCTCGGTCTCAAAAAATAAAATAAGATAAAATAAAATAAAAAACCTCTAGACTGAGTGCAGTGGCTCAGGTCTGTAATCCCAGCACTTTGGGAGGCTGAGGTGGGCGGATCACTTGAGGTCAAGAGTTTGAGATCAGCCTGGTCAACATGGCGTAAACCCATTTCTGCTAAAAATACAAAAATTAGCCAGGTGGGGTGGCGGGTGCCTGTAATCCCAGCTACTTGGGGGACTGAGGCAGGAGAATCACTTGAACCTGGGAGGCGGAGATTGCAGTGAGCTGAGATCGCACCACTGCACTCCAGCCTCGGTAACAGAGCAAGACTTCATCTCAATAAATGAATAAATAAATAAATAAGTATCCTCTAAGTCATAATTTTCATGATGGTTTTACTTTATTTGACATGTATGTTTTAAAAGAAAGTTATAATAAGCAAACAATTATTGAACATAATTATGTTACTCATGATGTGCCCATCCATTTTCCCCAAAAAATTTGGCATCAAAATCTCACTTTGACTCCAAATGTTTACCCAAATGCATTCCCTTTCAGCTGAAAGATGTTTTGTGGCCAAAAAGGAAAAAACTAGCTTGGAAATAAACCAGTGCTTTCTCATGCTGCAAAAGGTCTGCTTCAGCTTGATAAGGCGGTCAGGTGTTTGCAAAATATTTCCACACTTTTCTTTTTTTTTTAGTAACAGAAAAGTTGGCGCTTCTGCTAGCCCAACATTTTTGCAGACAGAAGTTTTCTCAGTTAAAAGCTGCCTGGGATGGTGCCTCCAGCTTGAAATTCTTATGCATCTCTGCGTAGCACTGTGCTGAATTTTGCAAATGCCACCAACGAGAAGCTGTGGCAGGGTGCTGGGAATTTCACAGAAAGCTATCCCCTTTTTCCTACCTGGTTATAGAAATTCCTTGTTCTTTAGAATGTTATAGTTCCCCTTTGAATAGTGGTTTATCATTTCAATAGTTTTTTGTATTAATTTTAAATGCCTATATTCAACTCAATTTTTTCCTTTCTCCTAGGGGGCTGCCTACCGTCAGGACAGTAGCTTGCTGGTGAAAGTTTTAACAATGAATTCTGCAAAAAAAAAAGAAACCCTGGTCAGAGCCTATGCCAATTTCTCTGGTGTAAATTTTCCTCTTGTGGTTGATTTCAAGGTACTCAGGTGAGATTATGGAATGTAGATTTGGAAAGAGATATGCCCTGTTGGTTCTCATGAGCTCATACAAGCTACTCTTAGCACCCCTATATGTCAACGTGTACAAGGCAGAGAAAGATGACAAGCCGGTGATCTTGGGAGGGAGAACCTTAGTCCCACAGGTGATTAGTTCTAAGGGTGCTATGACCACAGCAGCAGGAGTGCAATCTGATATGGTGTTCAATGCTCCTAGGAAGATGTGTATAGACAAGGAGTTTCCAAACCCCAGCTACAGACTTGTACCAGTCTGTGGCCTGTTAGGAACTGGGCTGCCCAGCAGGAGGTGAGCAGAGGGCACCTGTATTTACATCTGTATTTACAGCTGCTTCTCATCACTCTCATTACCATCTGAGCTCCGCTTCCTGTCAGGTCAGTGGTGGCTTTAGATTCTCATGGGAGCATGAACCCTATTGTGAACTGCCCATGCAAGAGATCTAAGTTGTGTGCTCCTTATAAGAATCTAGTGCCTGATGATCTGTCACTGTCTCCCATCACCCCCAGATGGGACCATGTAGTTGCAGGAAAACAAGTCATGGCTCCCATTGATTCCACATGGTGGCAAGCTGTAGACTTATTTCACTATGTATTCCAGTGAAATAACAGCAGAAATACAGTGCACAATAAATGCAATGTCTTGAATCATCCCGAAACCATCTGCCCCTCACCTGGTCCGGGGAAAAATTGTCTTCCACGAAACCAGTCCCTGATGCCAAGAAGTTTGGGGACCATTGGTGCAGACCTTTCTCCCCTCTTTCTGAAAATCTTCTGGCCAGAGTCCTGCTGTGTGACGGTTAGGATTGTCAACTTGATTGGATTAAAGGATGCAAAGCATTGTGCTTGGGCGTATCTGTGAGGGTGCTGCCAAAGGAGATTCACATTTGAGTCAGTGGACTGGGAGATGCAGACCCACCCTCAATCTGGGTGGGTACAATCTCATCAGCTCCCAGCGTGGCTAAGATAAAAGCAAGCAGAGGAACATGGAATGAGCAGATTTGCTGAGTCTCCCGGCCTCAGTCTTCCTCCCATGCTGGTTGCTTCTTACCCTTGAATATCAGACTCCAAGGTCTTCAGCGTTTGGACTCTTGGACTTAGAGTGGTTTGCCAGGGGCCTCTTGGGCCTTTGGCCACAGACTAAAGGCTGCACTTTCAGCTTCCCTACTTTTTAGGTTTCCGGACTCGGACTGGCTTCCTGGCTCCTCAGCTTGCAGACGGGCTATTGTAGGACTTCACCTTGTGATCATGTGAGTCGATTATCCTAATAAATTCCCCTTCATATATACATCTATCCATTTAGTTCTGTCCCTCAAGAGCACCCTGACTAATATATACTGGAAATGGCCTCTGTTACCCAGACATGTGCCTCCAAGGAGAAAGTTCTTGGAAGCCAGATGAGTTCTCTCCATGACCTTCAACTCAACACGTGGATGAAGGTGTGGAATGAGGGAGTAGGAAGGGCTGTGAGCCAGGCGCTGAGAGCTTATCATCCCATAACAACACGGGCATTGTCAGACTTTTCAGAGATACAGAACTAATATAGTTTGGATATCTGTCTCCTCCAAATCTCACTTTGAAATTTGGCCCCTAAGGTTGGTGGTAGGGCCTAGTGGGAGGTATTTGGGTCATGGGAGCAGGTCTCTCATGAATGTCTTCGTTCTGTCTCTACAGTAATCAGTGAGTTCTTGCTCAGTTTGTTCACATGAGAGCTGGTTGTTTAAAACAGCCTGGCACCTCTCTCTCTCACCTCATTTCTCACCCTGTGACATGCCAGCTCCACTTCACCTTCCACCATGCGTGGAAGCTTCCTGAGGCCTCACCAGAAGCAGATGCTGGCTCCGTGCTTGTTCAGTCTGCAGAACTGTGAGCCAAATAAACCTTTTTTCTCTTTTTTTGAGACGGAGTCTTGCTCTGTCACCGGGGCTGGAGTGCAGTGGCCGGATCTCAGCTCACTGCAAGCTCCGCCTCCCGGGTTTACGCCATTCTCCTGCCTCAGCCTCCCGAGAAGCTGGGACTACAGGCACCCGCCACCTCGCCCGGCTAGTTGTTTGTATTTTTTTTTTTTAGCAGAGATGGGGTTTCACCGTGTTAGCCAGGATGGTCTCGATCTCCTGACCTCGTAATCCGCCCGTCTCAGCCTCCCAAAGTGCTGGGATTACAGGCTTGAGCCACCGCGCCCGGCCAGATCTGTTTTCTTTATAAACCACACAGCCTCTGGTATGCCTTTAGAGCAATGTGTATTAGTTCGTTCTTACATTGCTATAAAGAATTACCTGAAACTGGGTAATTCATAGAGAAAAGAGGTTTAATTGGCTCATGGTTCCATAGGCTATACAAGAGGCATGGCCGGGGAAGCCTCAGGAAACTTACAATCATGACAGAAGGTGAAGAAGGAGGCACTTCTTACATGGTTGGAGTAGAAGAAACAGTGAAGCAGGAGGTGGCACACACTTTTAAACAACTAGATGTCTTGTGAACTCACTCACTATCACACAAACAGCAAGGGGGGAATCCACCCTTTGATCCAGTCACCTCCCACCATGCCCTTCCTCCAATATTGGAGATTACAACTGGACGTCAGATTTAGGTGGGGACACAAATCCAAATCACACCACAATGCAAAACGGACTAAGACAAGAACAGGCAAATAAACATATAAGACGGGATTCATTCTGGGAATTGGCCCACGTGATTATAGAGGCTGATAAATTTCATGATCTGCCATCTGGAAGCTGGAGAACCAGGGAGACGGGTGGCGCAGCACCGTCGGAATCCAAAGGCCTAAGGGTGGGTGTGGAAGGTGCGGGGAACTGAGGGGCTCTGCTCGTGTAAGTCCTGGAGCCCAAAGATGCAAGAACCAAGAGCTCTGCTCTCCAAGGGCAGGAGGGGATGGATGTCCCAGCTCAAAAGCAGAGAGGAAGTTTTCCCTTCCTCTACCTTTTTCCTCTACTTGGGCCCTCCATGGATTGGGTGATGCCCACTCCCAGTGGTGAGAGTCTTCTTTACTCAGCCTGCTTGTTCAAATGCGAATCTCTTCTGCAAACACCCTCACAGAGACACCTCAGGGTTTTACCAGCTACCTGGGCATCCCATAGCCCAGGCAAGTTGACATGTACAGTTAACCATCACTTCCACCGACACATCGTCTGAGTTCTTCCATCTGCCAGGACTCCCCGGGCCAATGTGGAGTAACACTCTCTTGGCTTCCCTCTGAGGCTTGCTGAGGGAATCAAGTGAGGATTTGCAAGCCTAAAAGTTTGTATTAAAAGAGTGTAATCTCCATTCCTCTGGTGTCTGTTCTCCCCCCAAATAATGACAAAGCACATCTCGGCAGGCTGCTGATAAAGCCCAGGCACTTGCTCCTTTGGTGCCAGTGGGAAAGTGAAATCAGGTAAGGCCGAGTGTGGTGGCTCATGCCTGGAATCCCAGCACTTTGGAAGGCTGTGGTGGGCAGACATTTGAGGTCAGGAGTGCGAGACCAGCCTGGCCAACATGGTGAAACTCCGTCTCTACGAAAAATACAAAAATTAGCCAGGAGTGGTGGCGCATGCCTGTCATCCCAGCTACTCGGGAGGCTGAGGCAGGAGAATCACTTGAACCTGGGAGGCAGAGGCTGCAGTGAGCTGAGATCGCACCACTGCGCTCCAGTCTGGGTGACAGAGTGAGACTCCATCTCAAAAAATAAAAAATTACAAAAATTGAAACCAGGCAAGCTGCTGTCCTGCATTTGGGCATCTCACCCTACCCCGCTCCTTACCCACAATAACAATTCAATCTAAAATCTTTGTACACTTTGTCTCACAGAATAGTTCTGAGGCTCCATGACAGGGTTTTGTCATTGTTGATGTTATTGTTGCTTCTTTTTATAAAAAGCCAAAAATTGTTTTCCAATCCAAATGTTCACCGCTTTCCTTTCCTCAAGCTGTACCAGTGTAATAGCAGTTACCCTGTGGATCCACTTAATATGTTATCCCCACTAATTCATTTTCGTGTATTATTTCCAATATTTGGAAAACTCTTTATAGCCATTTGGTATTTCCTATTACCCACCCCCTATTGTAAATATTTATCAGTCTAAACTTGTGCAGTGTAGTAAACATGCAAGTTGTTACGATTGAGCTGTATTACCGTAAGTAGAATTTTAAGTAAACTGCTCAATTTGGTCAATAAATGTTTTTGTTTTTGTTTTTTCAGACTGTTAGAGGTATACATTTATTTATCTGTTGTACAGATTTGATTATGATTTTAATGTTTGAAAGATTGCACTTGTTTGCTTTTACTATGTGTGGGGTAAAATATATTTTCTGTTCACAGTATATAAAAATATGGAGTAATTTAAACAGTAAATAAACAGTCTGTGGATGCTTAAAAAAAAATTCAATCTAGAGTTCTTTCTTTACCATCTTGGTCTATTCTGGATCAGCTTGGAAGATCTTTCCTGCTCTCCCCCAACAGCTGTGTTATGTAAGAAATATGTGTTTGCACACTCTATTTGTATGTGTGTATATGTGTGTGGGGGGGGGTGGGGTGGGGACGGGGATCATGAGTCTTGGCATCCCAACCAAATTTGGGAGGAACGGGTGCATCCTATTATTTTAAGATGGCATCACCAGCCCAGCATGGTGGCTCATGCCTATAATTTTAGCATTTGGGGAGGCCAAGACAGGAAGATGGCTTGAGGCCAAGAGTTTCGGACCAGGCTGTGCAACACAGCAAGACTTTGTCTCTCTAAAAAAAATTAGCCAGGCCTGGTGGCATGCACACCTATAGTCCCAGCTGCTCAGGAGGCTAAGAAGAGAGGATCACTTGAGCCCAGGAGTTCAAGCCTGCAGTGAGTCATGATTCCACCACTGCACTCCAGTCCCAGGCTCTTAGAATGAGACCTTGCCTTTAAAAAAAAAAAAAAAGGCTATGTCTATGCCAGTGTCCTTGGATAACAGTAAAACAATCTAGATTGGCCGGGCGCGGTGGCTCATGCCTGTAATCCCAGCACTTTGGGAGGCCAAGGTGGGTGGATCACAAGGTCAGGAGATCGAGACCATCCTGCCCAACATGGTGAAACCCCGTGTCTACTAAAAATACAAAAATTAGCTGGGCGTGGTGGTGGCGCCCGTAATCCCAGCTACTCAGGAGGCTGAGGCAGGATAATCGTCTGAACCCAGGAGGCAGAGGTTGCAGTGAGCCGAGATCAGTGCCACTGCACTCCAGCCTGGGTCACGGTGCAAGACTCTGTCTCAAAAAAAAAAAAAAAAAAAAATCTAGATTGACAAGACTGTAATTCTTTTTTTTTGGAGACAGAGTCTTGCTCTGTTGCCCAGGCTGGAGTGCAGTGGCATGATCTCAGCTCACTGCCACCTCTACCTCTCAGGTTCAAGCGATTCTCTTGCTTCAGCCTCCCAAGTAGCTGGGACTACAGGCGAGCACCACCATGCCCGGCTGATTTTTGTGTTTTTACTAGACACCGGGTTTCAGCATGCTGGCTAGGTTGGTCTCTAACTCCTGACCTCAAGTGATCTGCCCGCCTTGGTCTCCCAAAGTGCTGGGATTACAGGCGGGAGCCACCACAACCAGCCCACAAGACCATCATTCAACTGTGAACTTCACAGTTGCCAATGATCCTGGCCTCCCTTCCTCAGTTAGAACCTTCTAGGCATGCACACAGGTGGGGTGGTCTGTTTTTTTCTTTCCCTTTTTCCATTTACATGGGATTTTAGACACACTGGGTAGTTGGAAGACTGGAAGATTTCTAGTCGTAAATGAAATTCGACCTGAACGAGAAAGAGTCGTAACTATACAGGGATCATCCATCAATGCCTAAGTTCCTTCCGTCCCCCGTTTGAACACATCTGTTATGCATGAGACTCCTTAAGCTGCACAAAAAGCACACACTCCTTTCACGTGATGGACAACCAGAAGCTGTGCATCCTGCAGGCTAGGACGCGTTGCTTTGTTGAAAGCTTTGCCGGACAGCCTGTCATTTGGAGGGAGAACGACATTCAGATTCAGCAAAGGGCTCTTCTTTTGAAACCAGATCATATTGTTATTACCAGAAAGAGGTCCTGATCCAGACCCCCAAGAGAATATTCTTGGATCTTGTGCAAGAAAGAATTTAGGGCGAGTCCATAAAGTGAAAGCCAAGTTTATTAGGAAAATAAAGGGATCAAGAATGGCTACTCCATAGCCAGAGCAGCCCCAGGACTGCTGGTTGCCCATTTTTATGGTTATTTCTTGGATATGCTAAACAAGGGGTGGATTATTCATGCCTCCCCTTTTACACTATATAGGGAAACTTCCTGACGTTGCCATAGCATTTGTAACTGTCATGGCGCTGGTGGGAGTGTAGCAGTGTGGACCACCAGAGGTCACTCTCGTCGCCATCCTGGTTTTGGTGGGTTTTGGCCGGCTTCTTTACGGCAACCTGTTTTACCAGCAAGGTCTTTATGACCTGCGTCTTGTACCGACCTCCTGTCTCATCCTGTGACTTAGAATGCCTTCACCATCTGGGAACGCAGCCCAGTAAGTCTCAGCCTCATTTTGCCCAACCCCTATTCAAGATGGAGTTGTTCTGGTTCAAATAAAGTATGCTCCGACCGTACTTTAACCCGATTGTGCAAAAAGCCCTCTCATCAGATACCTCTGCAGCATGGAGGGTTGCAGATTGAATATACTCTCTTCTAGGTCCTGAGTGGGTTTGTTGCAGAGCCAGTGGGCAAATGCAGTTATCACCACCTTGGTTTGCATGTGACTGTCGTCATGATGAAACAGCTACATTGTCTGGGGTACATACCCTGGGGTTCATTGTCTCGCACCGAGAAAGAATTCAGGACGCAGACACATGTGGTTCGATTAAGGAGTGGGAAGTTGAAGAGACGGAAGAAAGGGAAGAGCAGTTCCTTGCTGAAAGAAAGGGAAGAGCAGTTCCTTGCTAAGGAGTGGGAAGTTGAAGAGACGGAAGTTGAAGAGACGGAAGAAAGAGGAGAGCAGTTCCTTGCCAGAGAGAGAAAGAAAGAGAGAGAGAGAGGCAGAGAGAGAGAAAGACGTCTGCAAAGTGGGGAAGTGGCAGTCGGCAGCAGGTGTTTTATAGGCAGACTGGGGAAGGTGGTTGATTTATGTAGGGCTCACAGACTGGTTCGATCAGTTATGTTTACCTAGCGCGTGGGGGGAAGGCTGGTTGCCCCACCTGAATCTTATTATGCAAATGGCTTTCCAGTTGATAGGTGCCATCTTGTCTGCTCCTTACTGTACACGTGGCTGACAAAGAGGAGGGAAGATGGAGCCACCATCTTGAATGTGTCTAGTCCCTGGTTTCTGCCGGCATTCATCCGTGCAAGCTCCCAGCTGGCTTGTGTATGCCTGCAGCTCAACTTGACAGGTTGCTCTCTGTTAGAAAATGACTTGGGGCTGCTTTTCATTAAAGAGAAAAGCCTTACCGAGGACTCCCATACCCTTACTATCTGCCTAAGTGATTTCACCTTAACCCCTGTATCGCTGGCGGAGTCTCAGTTGCCTGTTGGGTGGAGTACCATATTGCCGAGTATCGTGGCTGTATTTGATGTGATGGAGACAGTGTGAACAGGGCATGGTTCCTGAAGTGCACAGAGCTCTCACGGGGCTCCCAGAGGCTAGGCAGGGCTTCTGTCCTATCCGGTGTTACCGTACCCATGCAAGTACAGGCCAAGCAGCTCCAGTGCTGGAAGACGTGCACACAAAATCCAGGGACAACATTGGAAAGAAGTTTAATGTTTCTTGGAAAAATGCCAGAAGTCTGAAGAAGTGGGAGCCCCGAGCAGCTTTGAAGGATGTGCATGCAATTAAACTGAAGTCAAAGGGTCAGAGAGAGGAGTGAGAGCCAGGTATGAATCTATGTGCAGCTTCATCATAAACTCACAGACAGGCTTCATGTACCACTGTCTCGGCGCATTCGATGTTTGGATTCCACACGCATGCATCCTCAACCCCCTTGTGATGCTGTTCTCCTTGGAGGGAAATGGGTCCTTCTTACTCTATCATTTGCAGGTATCTGGCCAACCAGATAAATGTGTGAGAAAACACCAACAAAGCAGAAGTTACTTTTGATTATAGAGCAGAGTCATTGTAAAAGTTTGTGCAATTTTTTTTTTTTTTTTTTTTTTTTTTTTTTTTTTGTGACTGGCTCTCCCTCTGTTACCCAGGCTGGAGACCTGGAATGCAGTGGCATGATCATGGCTCATTGCAACCTCGACCATGGCTCATTGCAACCTCGACTTCCTAGGCTCAGGTGACCCTCACACCTCAGCCTCCCAAGTAGCTGGGACGACAGGTGTGCACCACCACACCTGGGTAATTTTTGTATTTTTTGGTAGTGGTGATGTCTCACTATGTTGCTCAGGCTGGTGCTGAATTTCTGGGCTCAAGTGATCCTCCCACCTCGGCTTGCAAAGTACTGGGATTACAGGTGTGAGCCATGGCACCCAGCAAGATTCTTTTTTGTTTTTGTTTTTAGATGGAGTTTTGCTCTTGTTGCCCAGGCTGGAGTGCAATGGCACAATCTCGGCTCACCACAACCTCCACTTCCCGGGATCAAGTGATTCTCCTGCCTCAGACTTCCCGAGTAGCTGGGATTACAGGCATGTGCCACCACGCCTGACTAATTTTGTATTTTTAGTAGAGACTGGTTTTCTCCATGTTGTTCGGGCTGGTCTCGAACTCCTGACCTCAGGTGACCTGCCCACCTCGGACTCCCAAAGTGCTGGGATTACAGGCGTAAGCCACCATGCCTGGCAAGCAAGATTCTTTTTAAGGCACTTATTTTTATTTAGGGAATGAGAGGCTGTACAATATTGTAAAAAAATACAATCAGAAAACATATTGTTTCCATGGTTCCAACACGTATGGGTCACATGAATTGCATGAACTCACCATTAACTGCATGGTAAATATCATGCTTTAAAAAGAGAAACATGTTTTGGTATCACTTTTTTTTTTCTTTTTCTTTTTTCAGACGGAGTCTGGCTCTGTCCCCCAGTCTGGAGTGCACTGGCGCAGCGTCAGCTCACTGCAACCTCCGCCTCCCAGGTTCAAGTGATTCTCCTGCCTCAGCCTCCTGAGTAGCTGGGATTACAGGAACCCACCACCACGCCCGGCTGACTTTTGTATTTTAGTAGAGACGGGGTTTCACCATGTTAGTCAGACTGGTCTCGAAACTCCTCAGCTCAGGTGATTCGCCCGCCGTCGCCTCCCAAAGTGCTGGGATCACAGGTGTGAGCCACCGCGCCTGGCCCAGTATCGCTTTCTTAAATATTTTAGAAATGTGTAGAACTTTCAGGAAGTTACAAAAACCATGTTCCATGAGCTATTTTAACATATTTACTTGACAGCTGTCACACGCAACTTTTGTAAATAAAAGTACAGTACGGCTGGGCGCAGTGGCTCCCACCTGTAATCCTAGCACTTTGGGAGGCCAAGGTGGAGGATCCCTTGATACCAGGAGTTGGAGACCAGCCTGGGCAACATGGTGAGATCCCATCACTACAAAAAAAAAAAAAAAAAAACAAAAAAAACAAAAAAAAACATGTGTTAGCTGGACGTGGTAGGATGCACCTGTATTCCTAGCTATTGGGGAGACCAAGGTAAGAGGATTGCTTGAGCCGGGCGCGGTGGCTCAAGCCTGTAATCCCAGCACTTTGGGAGGCCGAGACGGGCGGATCACGAGGTCAGGAGATCGAGACCATCCTGGCTAACACGGTGAAACCCCGTCTCTACTAAAAATACAAAAAAAACTAGCCGGGCGAGGTGGCGGGCGCCTGTAGTCCCAGCTACTCCGGAGGCTGAGGCAGGAGAATGGCATAAACCCGGGAGGCAGAGCTTGCAGTGAGCTGAGATCCGGCCACTGCACTCCAGTCCGGGCGACAGAGCGAGACTCCGCCTCAAAAAAAAAAAAAAAAAAAAAAAAAAAAGAGGATTGCTTGAGACCAGGAGGTCAAGGCTGCAGTGAACTGTGATTGCACCACGCACTCTAGCCTGGGTGACAGAGCAGGACCCTATCTCTAAAAAATAAAAATAAATGCAAGTGTATGGAGCACTCAGCCTGGGAATGTTTTTAGCACGAGCTGCAATTATAGATGGGGTCAGCTGCATGACCAAGATGAAACCGAGAAGAAAACACTCGCGTTTCCTACCACCATCCACAGCGCCTTCTGCAGCACATCCCTCCATGGGAACTGCCAGATGTTTCTTTGTCTCTATTATGTAGCTAAATGTTTTCTGAACTATATTGGGCAGTTCTTTCCAACACAAATGTCTTGGAATGCTAATAAACCTGCCCGGGGGGAGAAAAGGCTCTAAATTCGGGGGGGGAAAAATGTGGAAAAGACCGAGCGTCTCAGAGTTGAGCTGTTCTTTTCAGCAAGATTTCTCAGTCTTTTGTTTGCTGAACGGTAATGCAGTTTCCCCAGGAGAGATACTGTGGGGACTGTGGTCCGCGTTCCCCGGATTCTTCAACCACAGAACTGTTTCTGCTAAAGTCAGTTATTAACATTTCCATCACGTGGGATTCCAGGGAGTAGAACTGCAAAAGTCCAAAAGTCATTGAAGCATTAGATTAATCATCCCAGTCAGATAAAATTTACTAGTTACAACAACTTCGGACAAGAGTCGGTTGCCTTTTCTAAGGAAGTTGAATGGTGCAGTATAAATGTGCCACGCACCCTCCGTGGAAACAGAAGATTTACGTTTCATGCATATGTAGGTGAAAATTTTCACATGCTAAGTGCTGTGTTATCTGAGTTTACTGTGTTTTCTCAACAAGTGGCTTTCTTTTTTTGTTGTTTTGTTTGGTTTTTTGAGATGGAGTCTCGCTCTGTCACCAAAGCTGGAGTGCTGTGACACGATCTGGGCTCACTGGAACCTCCGTCTCCTGGGTTCAAGCAATTCTCCTGCCTCAGCCTCCCAAGTAGCTGGGATTACGGGCGCCCACCACCACTCCCGGCTAATTTTTGTATTTTTAATAGGGATGAGGCTTCGCCATGTTGGCCAGGATGGTCTTGAACTCCTGATCTCCAGTGATCCTCCTGCCTTGGCCTCCCAAAGTGCTGAGATTACAGGTGTGAGCCACTGCGCCCAGCCAAATTTGAGAACTGATGGCACACTGAGAATTTTAGACTTCAGTCAAGGCAAAACTCCACTTATTGGTTTTCCAATCATTTTACTTGTCAGGAGGACATAGGTAGAGTTCCAGTTAACAGGGAAGAGTGGCACACCTGCTTGTGCATAATTATAAAGTAATTGAGGAAAACCCTCAGTGTTTTCCAGGAAGTTGACAAAGTCCGGTTCTTTGGGAATGAGTTCAGAACCTGCCACTGAGGTTTCCAGAGATGCCAGACCTGAGAAATCCTGGGGAAATAAAGACACTTAAAGAGATAAAAACTGGCCGGGTGTGGTGGCTCACGCCCATAATCCCAGCACTTTGGGAGGCTGAGGTGGGCAGATCATGTGAGGTGGGGAGTTCAAGACCAGCCTGGCCAACATGGCAGAACCCCGCCTCTACTAAAAATACACAAATTAGCCAGGTGTGGTGGCAGGCCTCTGCAATCCCAGCTACTTGGGAGGCTGAGGCAAGAAAATCACTTGAATCTTTGAGGCAGAGGTTACAGTGAGCTGAGATTGTGCCACTGCACTCCAGCCTGGGCAACAAGAGCAAAAATCCATCTCAAGAAAACAAAAAGCCGGGGCTGGGGGCAGCATGGCCAGGTACAGTGGCTCATGCCTGTAATCCCAGCTCCCAGCACGTTGGGAGGCCAAGGTAGGTGGATCACTTGAGGTCAGGAGTTCGAGACCAGCCTGGCCAACAGGGTAAAACTCTGCCTCTATTAAAAATATAAAAATTAGCCGGGTGTGGTGGCAGCCACCTGTAATCCCAGCTACTCTGGAGACTGAGGCAGGAGAATCCCTTTGAACCCACGAAGTGAAGGTTGCAGGGAGCTGAGATCGTGCCACTGCACTCCAGCCTGGGTGACAGAACAACACTCCGTCTCAAAAAAAAAAAAAAAAAAAGATAAAAACCACAGCGCTGAAAAACGCCTTTGACCTTGTAGCTCCAAGTGTGGTCTTGAGACCAGCAAAATCCGTATCGCCTGGAAACTGGTTAGAACCACGCTGCTGTGGTACCATCATCGGAGCTGAGGAAGCAGTTTCTGTAGTTAACAGGATCCCTGGGTGGTCCACATTCACATTCAGATGAGTAAAGGGAGGCCCTACCAGGATGTTTGTTCTGACCTGTTATTACCGGAAAGGGTCCAGACCCCAAGAGAAGGTCCTTGGATTTTGCACAAGAAAGAATTCGGGGTGAGTCCATAGAGTAAAGTAAAAGCAAGTTTATTAAGAAAGTAGAGGAGGGCCGGGCGTGGTGGCTCACCCCTGTAATCCCAGCACTTTGGGAGGCCGAGGCGGGTGGATCACGAGGTCAAGAGACAGAGACCATCCTGGCCAACATGGTGAAACTTCGTCTCTACTAAAAATACAAAAATTAGCTGGGCGTGGTGGTGTGCGCCTGTAATCCCAGCTACTCGGGAGGCTGAGGCAGGAGAATCACTTGAACCTGGAGGCAGAGGTTGAAGTGAGCCGAGATTGGGCCACTGCACTCCAGCCTGGTGGCAGAGTGAGACTCTGTCACAAAACAAACGAACAAAAAAGAAAATAGAGAAGTAAAAGAAAGGCTACTTCACATGCAGGGCAGCCCTGGAGGCTGCTGGTGGCCCATTTTTATGGTTATTTCTTGATGATATGCTAAACAAGAGGTGGATTATTCACGCCTCCTGTTTTTAGACCATAGAGGGTAACTTCCTGATGTTGCTATGGCATTTGTAAACTGTCATGGCGCTGGTGGGAGTGTAGCAGTGAGGATGACCAGAGGTCACTCTCATTGCCATGTGGTTTTGGTGGGGTTTGGCTAACTTCTTTACTCCAACGTGTTTTATCAGCTAGGTCTTTGTGACCTGTAGCTTGCGCCGACCTCCTATCTCATCCTGTGACTTAGAATGCCTTAACCTCCCGAGAATACAGCCCAGCAGGTCTCAGCCTCATTTTACCCAGCCCCTATTCAAGATGGAGTTGCTCTGGTTCAAACGCCTCTGACACTGTCTGTATTTGTCTGTATTTACACTGCTGATAAAGACATACTTGAGACTGGGAAGAAAAAGAGGTTTAATTGGACTTACAGCTCCACATGGCTGGGGAGGCCTCAGAATCATGGTGGGAGGCAAAAGGCGCTTCTTACATGGCAGCAGCAAGAGAAAAGTGAGGAAGAAGCAAAAGCCGAAACCCCTGATAAACCCATCAGATCTTGTGAGGCTGATTCACTATCACAAGAATACACAGGAAAGACCATTCCCCCATGATTCAATGACCTCCTCTGGTCCTTCCCACAACATGTGGCAATTCTGGGAGATGGAACTCAAGTTGCGATTTGCGTGGAGACACAGCCAAACCACATCACTGTCATTTTGTAAGAGATGTGCATTTTTATCTTCTCCGGTTCCCATAACAAATCACCACCAATTTAGTGGCTTTAAAAGAACAGAAATGTATCGTCTCCTGGTTCTGGAGTTCAGAAGCCTGAAATTAGTATTGCTGGGCTAACACCCAGGTGTTGTCAGAGCTGATTCCTTCTGGAGTCTCCAGGGCAGAACGTACTCCTTTGCCTTTTGAAGCTTGTAGAGGCTGTTTTGCATGCCTTGGCTTGTGGCACCTTCCTCTACCTTAAACACATCAGCACATCTCCCTCCTTTCACTCCTCTGTTTCTATCCCCACATCTTCTTGTCTGACTCTGACCCTCCTGCATCCGCTTTCAGGTATAAGAATGCTTGTGATGACACTGAGATACCCTGATTGTAATCCAGGATAATCCTCTCATCTTAAAATCCTTAACTTAATCACTTTTGCAAAGTTGCTTTTGCCATATAAGGTCAGATATTCACAGATTTCAGGGATTAGGATGTGGGCATCACTGGGGCCCTTATTCTGTCTATCACATGGGGATTAGGACGTGGACATCTTTGGGGCCATTATTCTGTCTACCACATGGGGATTAGAATATGGACATCTTTGGGGCCATTATTCTGTCTACCACATGGGGATTAGGATGTGAACATCTTTGGGACCATTATTCTGTCTACCACGTGGGGATTAGGATGTTGACATCTTTGGAGCCATTATGTTGTCTATCACATGGGGATTAGTACATGGACATCATTGGGGCCCTCACTTTTTCTACCAGAAGATGAAAGAGTTTAGGGTCAGGGGACATAAGCATGTGGTCCCAGAACTGCCATTGGTTAGCTCATTACACTGGCCAAAGGACCTTGCCTCGAGGTCCTTGGGTCCTACATCTGTATTGTAGAGGTAATCCATCCTACTTCAGATCTATGGTATTCTAGTAACGGGAACAGGCTAATATACTCAGCCACTCAAAATGGCTTCGTAACATCCTTAAGCTATGGAACCATGAGCCAGACATATCTGATTTAACAAAATTAAGAAAGGGGTCAGAAAACTTTCTCTTCTGGCTCTCTGGAGCAAAACCTTTATTTTGATCTGTCTAGCTGTCAATGTCTTTTCATTTTCAAATCACCAGTTACCAGTCACCAAGTTACCAGTCTTTCACCTTTACATGTATTTTAATGGTTTAACATCATTAATATCAGCAGGAAATTGATTTTGTTTAAGACAGAGTTTTGTTCTTGTCGCCCAGGCTGGAGTGCAATGGCGTGATCTTGGCTCACCACAACCCCTGCCTCCTGGGTTCAAGTGACTCTCCTGCCTCAGCCTCCTGAGTAGCTGGGATTACAGGCATGCACCACCATACCCGACTAATTTTTGTATTTTTAGTAGAGATGGGGTTTCTCTATGTTGGTCAGGCTGGTCTCGAACTCCCAACCTCAGGTGATCCGCTCACCTCAGCCTCCCAAAGTGCTGGGATGACAGTCGCGAGCCGCTGTGCTCGGCAGGAAATTGTTTTTAATAACAGAGCATGGAGCCAGTGTGGAGAGGGATCAACATGAAAACATGATGGCGTTTGAATATTATTTTCCAAAATCAGATTATCTTCTTAAACACACATTTCTCTAACTCATGGGAGGCCAATGTCAGTCACAGCATGAAATTATATTTCCCACGTTGCGTCTTAGACTAGAACTTCTATAAATCTGCAAGCCAAAAAAACAGAACTTCCAAGGCTCCATAGCAAAATAACCAAGCCAACCCCATACTCACCTAGAATTGACTCTCTACAGCTGTGTTCATTCATTACCCTCATTACTTCCAAATTAGATGTTTTTTCCTCCAACAGGCTCAATGACTACTTATTTTACATTCCAGCCACAAAATCAAGCCTTTGATCTTACCTACTCCTGTTTCAGGCATAAACATAATTAAAAATACAAAGTATTGCAGATTAGGTAATGCATTCAGTCTAGGATGGAAGACTCAGGTTGTAGTTGGTGAGGGAAAGGGCTTACAACCCCTGTCTGCTGGATTTAAAAGTGTGGCTGCCATCGGGGTTAGGGTTGGAAACTTCCATATCTCTGGTAGCTGAGTTCCTGACTAGTTGGGATAATCAAGAGTAATTGAGAGCCAAGTACTTAATGATTACCTCCACTCTGCAAATGACCAATGTCTTGTGGCATACATTACCCAAACTTCTCATTCTACTTGGAATACACTTTCTGTCGCAAGCCTAGGTCCTTCTAGAACTGTCTTCAGAGTTGAGGTCTGGCAAACTCATTCCATGCCCAAGATCAAAACCAGTAGCCTTACCACTTTACCATTGGCATCCAAGCTTGACTTCTTGATCTTCAAGCGACGTGCTTTCTGTATCCTCATTTCTGCCTCTATTCTCTCTTCCGCAAGATTCTCAAAGTGGTCTTGGGCAGAGAAAATAATGATGGACTTTGGTTATCCGTAAAAACTCTGCGTGGATATCTTCATAAGAAAACAACATGCTTTTACCTAATTTTGTTTTGTGCTCTCAGGTACATGGTGCCTCCTAGTCTATCATGTGTGTGAATTTCTTGGGGTTCTCCTACAAGGCAGATTCTGTTTCAGTGGGTCTGGGTGGGGCTTCACATTCTGTGTCTAAGTCCTGGGCAATGCTGATGATACTGCTCATCCATGGACCATATATTGTGTCTTGAGGTTTTACAACACAGGTGTATATAGGTTTATGTATATAGGTGATACCCTGTATAAACTCACTACAGAAAACACTATAGAAAATGGTAGCAGAGTGCAACCTAGGGGTCCCTGGGTTGGCTTAACTCACTAGGCAGGCATGGAACTTGGGATGGCCATTTTCTTGACCCTTAGCAGGAATTGCATATGTCCCGGCAATTTATCACAAGAAAGACAAAGTAAATGCCCCAGATGGATCAGCTAAAATGCATCAGTACTAGTAGAAACAACTAAAATGATAGCTACCTGGCTGGATTCATGTTCTATGGTAGCATCTTCTTCCGTGCTGATGTGAGGTTGGTCCCTGATGCAGAAATGGCTCTTGTCACCCAGAGACAAGGAAGTCTTGGCTGGGAACGGTGGCTCATGCCTGTAATCCCAACACTATGGGAGGCTGGGACAGGAGGATTGCTTGAGCCCAGGAGTTAAAGACCAGCCTGGACAACATGGCAAAACCCTGTCTCAAAAAAAGAAAGAAAGGAAGAAAAGAAGAGAGAAAGAGAGAGAGAAGGAAGGAAGGAAGGAAGGAAGGAAGGAAGGAAGGAAGGAAGGAAGGAA
>NC_045456.1:21607732-21686011 GCF_002776525.5 Piliocolobus tephrosceles | reverse complement strand
GAAGGAAGGAAGGAAGGAAGGAAGGAAGGAAGGAAGGAAGGAAGGAAACTGAGCAGAGCCCCCCAGGCTTGGTGGCTAAGATGAAAGGGTCACTGGAGCCCAGCAGGTTGAGTCTGCAGTGAGCTGTGATTGTGCCACTACACTCTAGCCTGGGCTACACAGAGAGACCATTTCCAAAACCAAGAAAGAAACAAAAAAGGGAGTCTTGCTAAGCTGATGCCTTTAGAACTTGTTGTTCGTAGAGACAAAGTTGGTGTGTGGGGGCTCCAGTGGACTTCTCTGGAGGATAAGAGAGGGTAGCTCCATTCTGCATTGAGAAAAGTGCATTTGCCCAGAGGGCTTGGGGGCTCAGGTTTAAAAGGAAAAGTCTGAAGGTCAGTGCTTGCTGATGGTAATAAATGATGCTGAAATTATCTAGCATCTAGATGCTGAAATGTCACCACTTATCGTCTTTTCAACATCCTTCTGCCTCAGTGGTATGAAATGATTAATTTCACCCAGGGTAATTGGCTATTTAAACTTACTGGCACTGGCAAAAAATGCATTAAGGTGGACATTCTAAAATCAAAGATATTAATATAACGATCTATTTTATTTCTTTAAAAAATTACATGAGATCTTTCAGGGACCATGTAATGAGTAATAGTTAGCATATAAAGTACTCTAGACCCATGCAAACATTTGTCAACACTAGATTATAAATATTATTCCTTTATTTTCCAAATTTCTGGTGTAGAATGTGTTGCAATTGTTGGAAACTAGACTGAGATTAAACACTGAGTAATACTCAGTATTGCAACCTGTCGTTTCCAATTTCCTGAGCCATCAGGAGAATACAGTGCCTCTTTTTAGTGTTATTTATGAACCATAGCTTTTGCATCAATTTTGCAATTACACATGGCCAATGTTAAATATATAAAGTCATGAAAACTCTTTGGAATCTAATTGTTTTTTCCCCCTCTGGCTGGAAGAAATAGTTAAGCAGAGAAAACTGTAAAGAGGTTCATGCACATTTCACAGAATGTGTTTTGTGATCTTTTTGCATCATGAGTTTGGCTCTGTCTCCAGAGGAATATGATTCCCCCAATGAAATGGGGAACTCAGGCTTCTTCCAAGCAAGTTGTTCTCTTCCCTTGAATTTATTCCGTGGCAAAAATGGAATAGCCCTGCAGAGTTTCTCTAGGGTGATCCAGACAAAGTCAATTCATTCATTCACGGGTGTATGCATTCATTTAATAAATATTAATGACCTAGACTGTGCCAGATATTGGAGTATGCCTGCATATATATGGGTCCCAACATTTGGTCTCAGAAAGTAATAGGTAGATAGACAGATAGATGGATGGATGGGTGGGGTAAGTGGATGAATGGATAGCTGGATAGAAAGTTGGGTGCATAGATGGATGAATTATTAAATGGGTTAATGGATGGACAGACAGATGGGTAGATGGATAAGTGGGTAGCTAGGTAGTTGGATAGTTGATTGGATGAATGGACGGATAGATAGATGGTTATACATAGAGATGGATGGATGCATATTTGGATGATGGATGGACAGATGGATGGGTAGATGGATGAATGGGTAGATACATAGTTGGTTAATTAATTGAACGAATGGATGGATAGATAGCTGAACAGATGGTTATATGGAGAGATGAATGGATGGATATATGGGTGATGGATGGACTGATAAATGGGTAGATGGATGATGGGTAGATAAATAGTTGGATAGTTGATTGGATGAATGGGCAGATAGATAGTTGGATAGATGGTTATATGGAGAGATAAATGGATGATAGATGGACAGACTGCATGGGTGAATGGATGTGTAGATAGTGGATAGGTACTTGGTTGGATGGATTACAGATGGAAAAATAGATGAATATATGTATGGATAGATAGATAATTGCATAGATGGTTGGATGGACAGATGGAAGATTCTCAACTTGATAGTTTAATGCCAACTCCTCTCCACCTTTCATGTCGATTGGCGGTCCCAGAGGGTGCAAAATGGGTGGTCCCATACAGTAGTTCTAAGCAGGTGTGCTGTTCTCAGCAGCTTCAGGGACTGGCTGTGTTATCTTGTTCATGTAACTCAACCTCTCTGCTCCTGTCACATCTTTAAAGCAGAGGACAGGATGGCTGCGAGAATCATGAGAGAGAATCTGGGTCTCAGTGGCGGAGAGTGGTCTCTCAGTAGGGAGAGCTGAAGGGATGCTACTACAATTCAGAGAGTGATCATTAACTGTGCCTCTTCAAATGCACTTCAGGACAGTCCTCTTCCGTGGCTCAAAAAATGAGGTCAGTCATTTCCCAACCGCAAACCCTGTCCATTTGTGTATCGCTTCAAAGTAAGTGACCTTACTTTTGAATTTACATCTCTTCCAATAAAAGAAACGGGAGCCCAAAGCTATCTGGAATAAGATATGTCATAAAAATACAGGGGTGTCAACCACAATGTGGAAGATGAATAACCCTGTATAAAACACAGGAAGAACAAGAAGCTGTCTCCATTCAGCCAATGAATGAAACAAATCCAAATGCAAGTGAGAATAGAGGTAGGGGTTATTACCAAGCAGGTTCACAGGCTTGCTGACGATTAAATGAAATTATATTTATCCTGGGAGCACTGACTCTTACACTGTGGCAATCACTAAGTGTGTGTGTGTGTGTGTGTGTATATATATATATATATATATATTTTTTTGGAGACAGACTATCACTCTGTCACCCAGGCTGCAGTGCAGTGGCACGATCTTGGCTCACTGCAGCCTCCGCCTCCTGGGTTCAAGTGATTCTCTTGCCTCAGCCTATTAGCTGGGATTACAGGTGCCCACCACCATGCCCTGCTGATTTTTGTATTTTTAGTAGAGACAGGGTTTCACCATGTTGGCCAGGCTAGTCTCGAACCCCTGACCTCACCTGATCTGCCCGCCTCAGCCTCCCAAGTGCTAGGATTACAGGCATGAGCCACCGCGCCCGACCTCCAATGACATATTTTTATTTAACATCATGCTACAACATGATGTTACAACAGACACTGTGCTATGTGAAAGTGCTTATGCCAAAACGATGCCTTGTTTTACTCTCTCAGAATTGACTCTAGGAAATGGAGTTCTCTACTTCTTCATTTCCAGAGGAAGCAGGGGGCATGTTAGCATGGTTCCCTTCTATTTTTTCACAACACTCTCAGTTTTCTCAGCTAGGTGCAGTGGCTTACACCCGCAATCCCAGCACTTTGGGAGGCTGAGGTGGGAGGATCACTGGAGCCCTGAAGTTTGAAACCAGCTTGAGCAACATAGCAAGACCCCATCTCTCAAAATATCTTCAGAAAATTAGCCAGTCATGGTGGCGTGTGCCTGTAGTCCCAGCTACTCAGGAGGCTGACATGGGAAGATTGCTTGAGCCCAGGAGGTCAACACTGAAGTGAGCTATGATGTCATTCCAGCGTGGGTGACAGAGTGAGACCCTGTCTCAAAATAATAAATAAATAAATAAATAAAAGTATTCTCTGAAAGTACTTGATTTTAAACACTTTCTCCAAACTCCCAATAGGGCATGAAACAGCTATTAACAGTAATTACCTTAACAATTTCTTTTTGCTATGGTCGTATCTGCAAATTATAGGAAGGACACTGAGTCCACTGTAGCCAGTATACGCAGTATATCTGAGACACCCAAATCAGTGTGTTTCATCAGAGCTGCTCATAGACCAGAGAGAGGTTTCAGCAAACCCCCGATAACCCATGCATGACTTTGCACAGGTATGACTGTGCCCAGTTTTCATTCATATTCAGAGTTTTCAGGTCAATCTCAAATATACCTGTCTTCCCATCTGCACAGGGTTCTCTAGAGGGACAGAACGGATGGAATCCTCTCTCTCTCTCTCTCTCTCTATATATATATATTTATATGTGCATATATATTTTATATATATATATATGGGAGTTTATTATGTATTAACTCACACGATTACAAGGTCGCACAATAAGCTGTCTGCAGGCTGAGGAGCAAGGAAGCCAGTCCAAAAACTGAAGAACTTGGAGTCCGATGTTCAAGGGCAGGAAGCGTCCAGCACAGGAGAAAGATGCAAGCTAGGAGGCTAGGCCAGTCTCTCTTTGCACATTTTTCTGCCTGCTTATTTTCTAGCCGAGCTGGCTGCCGATGAGATGGTGCCCATCCAGGTGAAGGGGCGGTCTGCCTTTCCCAGCCTTAAACTCCTTTGGCAGCACCCTCACAGACACACCCAGGAGCAACACTTTGCATCATCCAATCAAATCAAGTGGACACTCAGTATTAACCATCACACCATCTTTTCACAGCTGCTGCCAAAAACACAACTTCAATCTTCAACAGAGTCTTTTTAATGAAAAAGAAATATCTTTGCCATTCAGAGTTTTAGACAAGGTTCAAGGCCCTTTTCAAAAAAACGTAAATTTTTAAAGAGGAGCGTAAATTCTTATCTTGTTAGCTAGCATTCAAGGATAAAGTTGCAGCTGTGACTTAATTACAGAATCCTGCCTGCTTAATTCAACAAGATTCACACTTAGGGTCACACACATCTATTTTTTCTCATTTTGTTCTTTGGTGAATTTAAAATATTCAGAATAATGGTAACGGTAATGGCTGCGAGTATCCTGGGTTTATACTGTGCTAGAAATTTTTAAACATATTCCGCATGTATTAATATATTTCTTTATTATTATTATTACTATTATTTTGAAGACAGAGTATCAATCTGTTTGTTGCTCAGGCTGGAGTGCAGTGGTGCGATCTCGGCTCACTGCAACCTCCGCCTCCCGGGTTCAAGCGATTCTCCTGCCTCAGCCTCCCAAGTAGCTGGGATTACAGGCGTGTGCCACCATGCCCGGCTAATTTTGTTGTTGTTGTTGTATTTTTAGTAGAGATGAGGTTTTACCATGTTGGCCACGCTGGTCTAGAACCTCTGACCTCAAGTGATCTGCCTGCCTCAGCCTCCCAAAGTGCTGGGATTACAAGTGTGAGCCACTGTGCCCAGTCCGTATTAACATATTTCTGTGTGATATGTATGTAGAAATATTGTGTTGTGGTAGGCATTATATTATCGTTATCACTGTTTTTCAAACTGGGGTACCTTAGGTAGGCAAATGTTAAGGAATTGGCTCTGGTTGTGTTACAATTGTATGCCCAAACTGGGCTTTAAGCCAAAGCAACCCGATTCTAGATCTAGACTATGCTCTTTGTCCAGACCTTTGTACTGGATGGACCCTGACCCCTTCCGTTAAGAGAGGCTTCTCACTTTATTTTATACCTAAGGACAAGCGGTAGAGAGATCAAGTCTGTACGGCAATGTTGAATGTAGGGTACGCACCCATGAGTCTGCATGTGTCTTACGACAATGCTCCGTCAACCCGTCGGGAAGCTCTGCCTTCCTCTAGAGCTCTCCCCACCAATGCTTGGGCCCCCATACTACCACCAAGCCTGCCACTTTTTCGTCCTTTTTTTTTTTTTTTATTTTGAGACAGGGTCTTGTTCTGTCATCCAGGCTGCAGTGCAGTGGTGCGATCATAGCTCACTGCAGCCTTGACCTCCCAGGCGAAAGTAATCCTCTCATCTTGGCCTCCTGCGTTACTGGGACCACAGGTGCACACCACCATGCCTGGTAATTTTTTAAATTTTTTTTTTTTTTTTTTTTTTTTTTGAGATGCAGTCTTGCTCTGTCACCCAGGCTGGAGTGCAGTGGCGTAATCTCAGCTCACTGCATCCTCCGCCTCCCAGGTTCAACCAATTCTCCTGCCTTAGCCTCCCAAGTGGCTGGGATTACAGGCATGTGCCACCATACCTGTATACGTTTGTATTTTTTTTTTTTTTTTTTGGTCGAGAAGGGGTTTCGGCATGTTAGCCAGGCTGGTCTTGAACTCCTAACCTCAGGTAATCTGCCCACCTTGGCCTCCCGAAGTGCTAGGATGACAGGCATGAGCCACCGCATCCCATCGACTCATTTTTTTTTTTTTGAGATGGAGTCTCGCTCTATCGCCCAGGCTGGAGTGCAGTGGCCGGATCTCAGCTCACTGCAAGCTCCGCCTCCCGGGTTTACACCATTCTCCTGCCTCAGCCTCCCAAGTAGCTGGGACTACAGGCGCCCGCCACCTCGCCCGGCTAGTTTTTTGTATTTTTTAGTAGAGACGGGGTTTCACCCTGTTAGCCAGGATGGTCTCGATCTCCTGACCTCGTGATCCACCCGTCTTGGCCTCCCAAAGTGCTGGGATTACAGGCTTGAGCCACTGCGCCCAGCCTCGACTCATGTTTTAATACACTTATTTTATTATTAGCCCCAAGAAGGAAAACTTGGCAGACACATGGCTAAGGGTTAGTTTTCATATCTACATGGCTAACAAGATGTCTAGGTGTTTGAGGGGGCTGTGAGGAGGATACATTCCTCTGGGAAGGGGCCTTTATAATCTTGGGGTGACGGATGGCATAAGATAGTTTTCGTTCATCTAAGAAAATGTGGGAAGATCGTCAAGAACTGGCTGAGGCTCAGTGCAGTGGCTCATGCCTACAATACCAACACTTTGGGAGGCTGTGGAGGGAGGATCCCTTGAGCCCAGGAATTCAAGACCAGCCTGGGCAACACAGTGAAACCCCATCTCTACTAAAAATTTTAAAAGTTGCCAGGCGCACTGGCTCACACCTGTCATCCCAGCAGTTTGGGAGGCCGAGGCGGGCAGATTACCTGAGGTCAGGAGTTCAAGACCAGCCTGGCTAACATGCCGAAACCCCGTCTCTACTAAAAAAAAAAAACAAAAAAACCAAAAGTATACAGGTATGGTGGCACATGCTTGTAATCCCAGCTACTCAGGAGGCTGAAGCAAGAGAATCGCCTGAAGTCGAGGAGATGGAGGTTGCAGTGAACTGAGACTGCGCCACTGCACTCCAGCCTGGGTAAAAGAGGAAGTTCCAAACTAAAAAAATAAAAATAAAAAAAAAAAAAAAAAAAAAAAACAAGAAAAAGAAAAAGAAAAACATGTTATTCTTTAATCATAAATACAATTAAAATTGTGCTTATGAAATACGCCTTTTCAAACTTTATCTTTTAGCTTTTGACCCTGTTCTGGGGTAGGTCGAGGTACTTGTGTGAATCTTACGGCAGTTTTTTCTGCCTAGTTGTCTGACTGGCACATTGAGCGCCTGCCCAGTCAAAGCTGAGACCAGCAAGGGTGGAGTGCCATGTTCCCCTGTGCAAAGGGTTAGGAGCCTTCCTGAGTTTTTCTGAGACACAGAGAAACCAGACTTCCTTGAGGAAAATGACTGTTGAATAACTCAATTGTTAAAATCATCATGTGGCCGGGCGCGGTGGCTCAAGCCCGTAATCCCAGCACTTTGGGAGGCCGAGACGGGCGGATCACGAGGTCAGGAGATCGAGACCATCCTGGCTAACACGGTGAAACCCCGTCTCTACTAAAAAATACAAAAAACTAGCCGTGCGAGGTGGCGGGCGCCTGTAGTCCCAGCTACTCAGGAGCCTGAGGCAGGAGAATGGCGTAAACCGGGGAGGCGGAGCTTGCAGTGAGCTGAGATCCGGCCACTGCACTCCAGCCTGGGCGACAGAGCAAGACTCCGTCTCAAAAAAAAAAAAAAAAAAAAAAAAAATCATCATGTGAACTTTGCCAGCCACTTTTTGTTGTTGTTGTTTTAACAGAAAGCATCCCTTCCCACAGCTCTGGAGACTGTGTGAGAGGCATCTTATTCTACAGAATGCACCGACAGGCCGGGCGCGGTGGTTCACTCCTGTCATCCCAGCACTTTGGGAGGCTGAGGCGGGCAGATCACCTGAGGTCAGAAGTTCGAGACCAGCCTGGCCAACACGGCGAAACCCCGTCTCTACTGAAAATACAAAAAAATTAGCCATACCTAGTGGCTGGCACCTGTAATCCTGGCTACTTGGGAGGCTGAGGCAGGAGAATTGCTTGAACCCGGGAGGCGGAGGTTGTGGTGAGCCGAGATCGTGCCACTGCACTCCAGCCTGGACGAAAGAGTGAGGCTCCGTCTAAATAATACTAATAATAAAGTAATAATAATAACAATAATGCACAAACAGCAAACTGCGCCAACATCAGCTGATAAATACATTTCCACCCATGCTCCTCTGCAGGGCCAGAGAATACTCTGTTATCCAAGTGCTACCAAGCTAATGGTATACAGGCTAGGGTTCTGTTTTCACAATGACACAAAGAGCTGCACCTCAGCCATGTGGTTTCAAAAAATATTTTATTTTCTGGAATAGCCATAATATCTCAGCTCTGTCTTTATGCCCTCTCTCCACACGGAGGAGGCAGAAGCTATGACAACACTGAGGTGTCACACATCACACCAGCAAAACAGAATAATGGGAGCGTTTAGGAGACTGTAGAAAACGCTCACCAGGGTGCATACGGACAGGATGGGGGCTGGGTGTCGCTGGGCTGCTGCTGTCTGTCAAGGACATTCAGAGAGATACTTGTCCCCTGGTGCAGGGCCCGCCTCAATCTTCATCTCTTCACTCTCATATGTTAAGTGAAGCAGAGGAAAAACAGCAGAGTCCTTCGCGGCTGCTGGACTAGGCAATGCAACTCTCACAGGTGACGAGATTGAGAATGTGCCTTATACATCCCATAGAGTCCGACGGTCACGAATGCAAGGTTTGCTTCTAGAAATTTCTGGGATTCTTGTCTCATGTGCAAAGTGTCTAGTCTGAATTTGTAGGGTGATGCCGTTCTTCCAAGACATGACTTTTCCTCTTTGCAACAGACAGGATAGGAATATTTGGGGTCACTTGGCAATAATGATGATGGGGAATCCTCTGTGTCTCTTCCCTGGAGCATTTGCTCTGCACACAGAAGGAAGCCATTTGCACTGGGTGGAGTCTGTATGAAGCTGGCAGCATGGATTGCATCGGAGAGTTAAGTAGGGCAAGCCTTCGAGTTGCACCTACTTTAACGATGGTATAATCTGAAGCCGATTTGTCCTCTGGACGTCTCTAGCCAGTAGTAAGAGTGAACAGTTCCCCTGGGCTTCCCTTGGGCATTGGAACCTCTGTGAATTCTGACTCTGCACAAGAGGAAGGCGGATGAAAACTTCACAGCAGAGTGGGCCAGGCAGGGGGGCAGAGATGGCTGGATGGGACCACAAGGATGGATGGAGGTTACAGATGCCAGCACGGCCCCGGAGGTGACACTGCCCATGAGTCCGGGTTGCCCAGTGATGGCTTGGCAGAATGAGTGACGGGTGGGGGAGATGGCCTTACTCCTTGTTGACAGTCATGCCACCGTTCACCCCCGCAGTGCAGCTGGGTTGACATGCTGGTGGACAGTCTTCAGAGAAGGCCGAGCAGTGACCTTCAGAGATCCCTCCCTCCACGCTGGAGTCCTGGCCTGCTGCTGGCTTACGAGGGGGATGCCCGGACCACTCCCTGGCTTGCACCTGGCATGCAGGCAAACTGAACACTCCACAGCCACCAGGGCTCTCCATCACTGTAGGGGCCCTAAGTAGGTGCAAAGAAAAGGAAAAAAAAGAGTAAGGAAAAAAATCAGTGGTGATCTGATGAAAGATTACCTCCCCCAACTTCCTACCGCCCCCTCATTCTCTTTAGAGACAAGCTCTGGCTCTGTGGCCCAGGCTGGAGTGCAGAATCAGCGCAATCAAACTCTTGCACTTGTTTATTTTTTTAGAGACAGGAGCTGGCTCTGTTACCCAGGCTGGAGTGCAGTGGCACAATCAGAGCTGACCGTAATCTCAAACTCTTGCACTTGTTAATTTTGTTAGAGACGGGGCCTGGTTCTGTTACCCAGGCTGGAGTGCAGTGGCATAATCATAGCGATCAAACTCTTGCACTTTTAAATTTTTTTAGAGATGGTGCCTGGCTCTGTTGCTTAGGCTGGAGTGCAGTGACACAATCACAGCTGACTGTAATCTCAAACTCTTGCACTTTTTAATTTTTTTCGAGATGGGGCCTGGCTCTGTTGCTTAGGCTGGGCACATTGGCGCAACCATAGCTGACTGTCAAACGCCTGGGCTTAAACGATTCTTCTGCCTCAGCCTCTTGAGTAGTTAATGCTACAGGTGTGTGCACCAAGTAGCTCATTTTTAATTTTTTTTTTTTTTTTTTTTGTCTCGTTAAGCTTCCCAGGCTGGTCTTGAACTCCTGGACTCAAGTAATCCTCCGACCTCAGCCTCCCAAAGTGCTGTGCTGACAGGCAAGAGCCACTGCGCCCAGCCAGTACGTCTCTTTAATGCTACTGACAAGTCATTTCACCCAGCACTTTGGTTCCTAGTATCATGTTCAAATAAAAAGTACCAGGGCTCTCTGGAATAATGGTTAATTCTAAGAATGGAGCTTGGGTGATACAGATATGCCTGGACCATCTTGTAAGACAAGAAAATAAGAAAATGCTCAAACACACAAAAAACTGGGGGTGTGTGAAAGATAAGCAAAAGCCAACCTGAAAGAGCTCCCGGTGCTCAAAGCTGAAACGACTTGGGCAATAAAATGAAATAATATTCGATGGTAACCCAAGGCAATCAATAATTGAATAAATACATAAATGAAGGAGGAGATACAAATCTCCCATGCAAAAGAGTTCCAAATAATTGATGTAGATATTTTATTCTCAAGAAGATGAAATACAACTCCCCACTCCTTTAAGTGTGGGTTGCATGTAGAGACTTCCTTTCAAAGAGCATGGTCAGGGAGATCAATAACCTTTCAGTGGAGAAATCTGACAAACACCACCTCAGACGTGATCAAGGCCAATGTCCACAGTGGTAGGTCATGCTGACAGTATGTACTTTGGTATCATGTAATGAGAATGACTCTTCATCTCTGCCATCATCCTCCCCAAAGCCAACCACCCTAGTCTCACCACGAGAAAAATTGCAGACAAATCCCAACAGAGGGAGAGCCTGACAAAATACCTGACCCGTTGTCCTCAAGACAATGCTTCTCGTACAGTCTGCAAGAACGTGAGCCAAATAAACCTCTTTTCTTTATAAATCATGCAGCTCAGATACTCCTCTATAGCAATACAAAATGGACTAATACACAAGCCACATCCAAGCGCCATTTGTGACTAGGGGTCCTTGTATGGTCTGCAGGCCTTGCTTTGGATGACCTTGAAGTAAGGTCTTGTATTTGACTCTTGAACAGTCTGCAGAACCGTGAGCCAAATACATATCTTTTTAAATAAAAAAAACCCATACAAGAGTCATGTACAAGACCTTGCTTCAAGGTCATGAAAAACAAGACAAGTCTGAGAAACTGTCACAGCCAAGAGGAGACATGACTCAATGTAATGTGGGTTCTGGATGAGATCCTGGGACAGAAAGAGGATATCAGGAGGAAAGTAGTGAAGTCCAGTCAACAGAAGTTGAGATTACAAAGGGTGTGGGGTGGGGGGCGGCCAGGAGACCCTAACCAGTACCTGCATAACTAGCATATAACTAGCATTTTTCATTTTTTTTTTTTTTTTTTTTTTTTGAGAAGGAGTCTCACTTTGTCACCCAGGCTGGAGTGCAGTAGCGTGATCTCAGCTCACTGCAAGCTCCGCCTCCCGGGTTCAAGCGATTCTCCTGCCTCAGCCTCCCAAGTAGCTGGGACTACAGGTACCCACCACCACACCCAGCTCATTTTTTGTATTTTTAGTAGAGATGGGGTTTCACCGTGTTAGCCACGATGGTCTCCATCTCCTGACCTCGTGATCTGCCCGCCTCGGCCTCCCAAAGTGCTGGGATTACAGGTGTGAGCCACCGCGCCTAGCCACATTTTTCCATTTACAGATTATTTGTATTCTGCATATGGTAGAACCAAATGAAAGTCAAGACACAAGCATCTAGGGTGTCTGGAGCCTGAGAAGACCTGTCTGGAGCTTGACAGAAATTCTGAATCCCCACTGACTCTCGGTTTACCCAGAAAGGCAATGATCCAATACAGAAGCAGACTTTAGTCCTGTGTGAATTTGCTTGGGCTGTGTGCAGGGAGGCCCCTCTATCGGGGATAGTTCTGGCTAAACAGCACATGTAGAAAACTACCAGATGGTTGAGAGTGATGACGAGAGAAGAGCCAGGGAAGGAAGAGATGCTTTCTTCAGGGCCAGGGCAGAGAAATTCCATAAGAACAGCATAGTGTTAGCTGGAACACAAAATGAGACTTGTGCTACCCAGCACTGGGGGCACCAGCCACAAATGGCATTTGGATGTGGTTTGTGTCTTAGTCCATTTTGTGTTGCTATAAAGGAATACCTGAGGCTGGGTGACTTACTAAAGAAAAGGGCTGTATTAGGCTTACCGTTCTGCAAACGGTCTAAGAAGCAAGCATGGTGTTGGCATCTGCTCAGCTTCTGGTGAGGCCTCGGAAAGCTTTTGCGCGAGGAGGAAGGCAAGGGGAACCAGAGTGTCACATGATGAGAGAGGGAGCAAGAGAGAGGAGGAGGAGCCAGGCTCTTGTTAACAATCGGCTCTTACATGAACTAATATTGTGAGAACTCTCACATTTCCGTGAGGACAGCACCAAGTCATTCATGAGGGATCTGTTCCCATGACCAAAACACCTCCCACCAGGCCCCACCCCCAACACCGGGCATTCTATTTTAACAGGAGATTTGAAAGGGGACAAACCCCTAAAGGATGTCAGTTCATCTGAACTGAGATGTGCTCTCAGTGTACAATAGACACTGGGTTTGAAGACTTGGTGCGAAAAAAGAATGTGCACTGTCTCACTTATAACTATACATACAATTCTAATCTATTCTAAATAACTACATAGACTATTCTAAATCATTCTAAATAACTCCATAGACAATTCTAAATCTATTCTAAATACCTAGACAATTCTAAATCTATTCTAAATAACTATATATAGAAAATTCTAAATACATTCTAAATAACTATATATACAATTCTAAATAATTATACCTATATACACAATTCTAAATATATTTACACATATTTTTAAAAATATAAATTTGAAATAAATTATGTGTATATGTATACAATTATTGCATATACTTATAAAATACATATATTCATTTATGATATTTATAAACATATGTTTATATAGAAAAATATATATATATATTTTTGAGACTGAGTTTCACTCTTGTTGCCCAGGCTGAAGTGCAGTGGCGCGATCTCGGCTCACTGCAACCTCTGCCTCCCGGTTTCAAGCGATTCTCCTGCCTCAGCCTCCTAAATAGCTGGGATTACAAGCATGCGCCACCATGCTCGGCTAATTGTTTGTATTTTTAGTAGAGATGGGGTTTCTCCATGTTAGTCAGGCTGGCCTCGAACTCCCAACCTCAGATGATCCGCCCGCCTTGGCCTCCCAAAGTGCTGGGATTACAGGCATGAGTCACCATGCCCGGCCAGAAATATATCTTAATAAAATGTGTACATATTTAACATTAAAAAAAATATAAATTTATATATTTATATAAATATACATTTTGAAATGAGACTATTTCATATAGTGACAAAGTATCTTACATATAAATATATTGTAATAAAATTTGTACAAATTTAATAAACTGAAAAATACACATAAGCTTTCTTTATGTAAATATAAATATATACATGTTGAAATGAGACTATTTGATATAGTGATTGAATAAATATATATGAAAATATATTTTAGCCGGGCGCGGTGGCTCAAGCCTGTAATCCCAGCACTTTGGGAGGCCGAGATGGGCGGATCACGAGGTCAGGAGATCGAGACCATCCTGGCTAACACGGTGAAACCCCGTCTCTACTAAAAATACAAAAAAAACTAGCCGGGCGAGGTGGCGGGCGCCTGTAGTCCCAGCTACTCGGGAGGCTGAGGCAGGAGAATGGCGTAAACCCGGGAGGCGGAGCTTGCAGTGAGCTGAGATCCGGCCACTGCACTCCAGTCCGGGGGACAGAGCAAGACTCCGCCTCAAAAAAAAAAAAAAAAGAAAAAAAAAAAGAAAATATATTTTAATAAAATTTGTACATATTTAATTTTAAAATATAAACTGTAAATTTATATATTTATGTAAATATAAAAATATACATACATATTAAAATGACACTCTTTAAATAGTGTCATTAATACCATATTTATTATTAAATACCATATTTGCATATATATTTTAATAAAATTTATATAAATTTAATAAATTTAAAAATATACATAAAATATAAATTTATATATTTATGTAAATATAAATATATATACCTGTTAAAAGGAGACTGTTTAGATATAGTGATTAAACATATTATTAAAATTGATTTCACCATTTTCATTTTACTCCTTTGTTAATGTGTTTAACAAAGAGTTTTCAATTGCTCATGTGGATCATATTGTATTTCTTTTCTTTTTATTTTTTCAGACCAAGTCTCACCCTGTCGCCCAGGCTGGACTGCAATGGCGCCATCTTGGCTCACTGCAACCTCTGACTCCTGGGTTCAAGCAGTTCTCCTGCCTCAGCCTCCTGAGTAGCTGGGATTACAAGCACCTGCCACCACACTCGGTTAATTTTTGTATTTTAAGTAGAGTAGAGGGTTTCACCATGTTGGCCAGGCTGGTCTCAAACTCCTGACCTCAAGTGATCCACCCACCTTGGTCTCCCAAAGTGCTGGGATTATAGGCGTGAGACACCACACCCAACCCATACTGTATTTCTAACGGGCAGAGTTGTTCCAGACCTTGAAAACCTGGGGCATCCAGGGAAAATACAGAAACAGGGCTCCGGGTACCTCAGTGGAGTACTAGGTGGGGCTGTAGTCACGCAGCTGTGTTCCCCAGAGGCCCCCCAAACCCCCATGATCTCTATGGACACGGGGCTGGGCAGGCTGCCACTCCACCCCTCACCCCTGTGAACCCCAGCCCCTCCACCTTTCACAGCGGCATGAAGACTCTTCCCAATTAGGATGACCCGAACAGCTGGATCAAGGAAGACTCAGTGCCCCAGGGAGCCGTCCTTGCTCCAGGCAAATCAGTTGGAGCAACTTGGAAGTGACTAGACAGTTATTCTGAGTCCTTGGGACGAAGCTTGGGGGTATAGGGAATTCCTTGATACTTTCTCAAAGAATTCAAAGCCTACTGAAAAGGGCTTTCCTTCACTTGAGTATCTCAGATCTTCAGCTGGGAATGACTTCCACCACCTCCTGAATCGCAGCTGTTGGTAAGAGAATGGGTTGATCCCCACAAAGCATCACAATGATCACACTTGCTAGCCCCAGGAACCAGCCGCATCCAATTCAGCTTTTGCAAGGAGTCTAATTCCTGTCTGTCTTTTCCTCACCTGTAACTCTCTAAATCTTATCTTTAAGAATGGGTGGGGGCTGGCCGTGGTGGCTCAAGCCTATAATCCCAGCACTTTGGGAGGCTGAGGCGGATGGATCACCTGAGGTCAGGAGTTCGAGACCAGCCTGGCCAACATGGTGAAACCCTGTCTCTACTAAAAATACAAAGATTAGCTGAGCGTGGTGGCGGGCGCCTGTAGTCCCAGCTACTCAGGAGGCTGAGGCAGGAGAATCGCTTGAACCCGGGAGGCGGAGGTTGCAGTGAGCTGAGATCATGCCACTGCACTCCAGCCTAGGTGACAGAGCTAGATTCCATCTCAAAACAAAGAACAAACAAACAAACAAAAAGAATGGGTAGGTCTCCACCCATTACTGTCTTTCCATGAGACTGATGCCCAACGGGGTTGAGTTAGACAGCCAAGAAGCTGGAGTAATTCGAGAGGCACAGAGAGTGTTGTTTCTGGCTGACCTTCGAGTTGGAGTTGCCACCTTCACAAAAGCATCCCTGGCTTGCTTTCAGACACAGAGATTCTGGGAGGTCCCAGGAAAATCCGACAATACTGCAAGAGGTGTAAACATATCCACTCATGCTGTCTTGTTTAATGCCAACATGGCTCCAGGGAGCAGCAAGAAGGGCCAGAGGGAACAACACGCAGGATGATGGCTTTGCTTTTGACCTGCACTAATTATGTTCCAGGTGCGGCACCGCTTTCAGAGTCAGTTTCCAGATGTGCAATTTTAGTACAGAAGAACCTTTATCAGCCCCTTACTTTCTCTGTTTCTTCATGAATTCTTGAGGTAGAGCTCCAACATGGAAAACCATGGTGCTCAGTATGAGTGGTGGACCTTGGCCAGGTGACTTGGGCCTCAGGCAGCATGTCTGCGAGTGAGGATCATGTTACTTACCTGCCAAAGCTTATGTGTGCATAAGGTGTTGTCATAAGGTGGGTTCTCCAGACGCAGAGACTGAGGTTGGGATTCAAAGGCATAGAGCATTTGCAGAGGGAGGTAGGGAAGCCCGTTTAAAAAGGCACTAAACCGGCCGGGGGTGGTGGCTCACGCCTGTAATCCCAACACTTTGGGAGGCTGAGGCAGGCGGATCACGAGGTCAAAAGATCAAGACCATCCTGGCCAACATAGTGAAGCCTCGTCTCTATTAAAAATACAAAAATTAGCCAGGCGTGGCAGCGTGCACCTGTAGTCCCAGCTACTTGGGAGGCTGAGGCAGGAGAATCACCTGAACCCGGGAGGCGGAGGTTGTGGTGAGCTGAGATCGTGCCACTGCACTCCTGGCGACAGAGCAACACTCAGTCTCAAAAAAAAAAGGCACTGAGGCATGATTTGGTCTCAGGACATAGCTCAACGTGGTCAGCAGCAGGCTCTGGAATACCAACTGGGCTGCAGAATGTGCTGCCTTTGGGCATGGAAGAGTGTGTGTGTGTGTGTGTGTGTGTGCGCGCGCATATGTATGCATGCATGATCTCACTTGCTGTGGCTTCCTCTACCTGAAATGAATCTTCCCCTTAGCGTTATCTGGATAACCCTATCTTGACCTTCAGGGCTACACCAAGCATCACAATGCCTTAAACATCTCCTCCCAGGCCAACCTGGGTTCTTCCTCCATGTTCCTGTAGCACAGAGATTCTGAGATCTGTCTGCCAGGTGTTTTATGGCATGTGGCCCAGACTTCTGTTATACCCTGGATCGAAATGTACCACGATGATCAAATAACCTTGCCATCTCCCCAGCTGAGAATTTACACTCAGAGAGCAGGAACCAGGTTTGTCCAGTATTATAACTGCTGGTACAGAAGAACCAGGAAAGGTTTGTGAAATGAGTGTTTCAGGCTAAACTGTGTCTCTTCGAGATGCCTATGTTGAAACCTTAGCCCTTATTGTGACGGTGTTTGGAGATAAGGCCTTCAAAGAGGTAATTATGCGAAAATTGTGTCATTAGGATAGGGCCTGATCCAATAGGACTGGTGCCCTTAAAAGAAGAGGAGACGAGGACACAGACACACACAGAGGGTTGACCCTGTGAGGACACAGGGAGAAGACGGCGTCTCCAAGCCCAGGAGAGAGGCCTCAGGAGGAACCGGCCCTGCCCACGCCTTGATCTCAGACTTCCAGCCTCCAGGACTGTGGCAGAATCAATGCCTGTTGTTTCTAAGCCACCCAGTCTATGGTATTCTGTGACAGCAGCCTGAGATGGACTAAGACACTTCATAAGACAAGGAGATGAGGACACAGACACACAGAGGGACGACCCTCTGAGGACCCAGGGAGAAGACGGCATCTCCAAGCCCAGGAGAGAGGCCTTAGGAGGAACCAGCCCTGCCCACACCTGGATCTCCGACTTCCAGCCTGCAGGACTCCAGGAGAATCAATGTCCCTTGTTTAAGCCCCCAAGTTGGTGGTCCTTTGTTATGTATGGCAGCCTTAGCAAACTAATACAATGAATGAATCAAACAGCACATAGATTACAATTCTAGCTGTGCTATCCAATAGAATAGCCACCAACCACACATGGCTGTTTATGTTTAAATCAATTATAGCTCAATAAAAATAAATATTCAAGCCTTGAATGAATCCATACTCAATAGCCACTTGTGGTTGGTGGTTCCAACATTACAGCTGTCTTCCTCCTCACGAGTCGTGTTCTTGGTTGAATTCAGCTCCCCTACCCCTGAGGAAAGCACCTCTTGTCTCCCTGTACTTCTGAAGGTTTACTGCCCCACCATCTGTCCCCAGATGGAGAACCCTTGCAGGATGCAAGGGGATATTGAAATGATGTTTGCACTGGGCAGGATGACTCAGGCCTGTAATCCCAGCACTTTGGGAGCCCAAGGTGGGTGGGTCACCGGAGTCTGAGACCAGCCTGGCCAACATGGCAGAACTAAAAATACAAAATTAAGCCAGGCGCAGTGGCACATGCCTGTAATTCTAGCTGCCCGGAAGGCTGAGGCAGGAGAATCATTTGAACCCAGGAGGCAGAGGTTGCGGTGAGCTGAGATCGTGCCATTGCAGCACTCCAGCCTGGGCGACAGAGTGAGACCCTGTCTCAAACAACACAACACAAAACAAAACAAAACAGTTAAAAATAAAAAAAGAAGAAGAAAAAGAAACGACGTTTGCCATGGTTAGGGTGGCTCACACCTCTCATCTCAGCACTTTGGGAGGCTGAAGCAGGAGGGTCAGTTGAGCCCAGGAGTTTCACAACAGCCTGGGGAACATGGTGAAACCCCATGTCTACAAAACATACAGAAATTAGCCTGCTGTGGTGTTACACGCCTGTAGTCCCAGCTACTCGGGAGGCTGAGGTGAGAGAATCACCTGTAGTCCCAGCTACTCGGGAGGCTGAGGCAGGAGAATCACTTGAACCAGATCTCGGCTCACTGCAACCTCCACCTGCTGGGTTCAAGGGATTCTCCTGCCTCAGTCTCCTGAGTAGCTGGGATTACAGTTGCCTGCCACCACACCCAGCTGATTTTTTGTTTATGTTTTTTTAGTAGAGACAGGGTTGGCCTGTCTCTACAGCCATGTTGGCCAGGCTGGTCTCGAACTCCTGAACCTCAAGTGATCCGCCTGCCTTGGTCTCCCCAAAGATTTTTTCTTAAGCATCTTTTTTAGATGCCTTTATTCTCATATTTCTGTTTGCCTCTACTATTTTATTCACTTAGATAGTCTTTTTTTGTGTTGTCTTTTGTGGTCTTGACATTTTTGCTGACGGTAGGAAAGATCCAATTTCCATGTTATTGTAATTCCCATTAGACTTGTCCATTGGTGTCATACGAAAAGATGAGATATTCAAGAAAATTGGCCTGGAATGGTGGCTCATGCCTGTAATCCCAGCACTTTGGGAGGCCAAGGCAGGCGGATCATTTGAGGTCAGGATTTCAAGACCAGCCTGGCCAGGATTTCGAGACCAGCCTGGCCAACACAGTGAAACCCCATCTCTACTAAAAATACAAAAATTAGCTGGGTGTGGTGGTGGGTGCCTATAGTCCCAGCTACTCAGGAGGCTGAGGCAGGAGCATCACTTGAACCCGGGAGGAGGAGGTTACAGTAAGCTGAGATCACGCCACGTCCAGCCTGGGCAACAGAGCAAGACCCTGTCTCCAAAAAAAAAAGAAAAAAGAAAATCATATTTAATTCATTTAGCTTTCATCGTAATTATAGTCCCACTTCACATACATGGGAATGAGGGAGCAATGAAGAGTAACGCAGCAATGCCTTGTGTTCAGACCACCACGAATGGGTCGGTTTCGGGGATACTTTGCTTTTCTCTTTCACGAATGATGTCCGTCCATTTTCCCCGAGGATCTTTTCGTGAGCCTTCTGTATGGTGGGCTCACTTATGACCTGAATCACTGCATTCACGCCAACAGTACCAAAGCACAGGTATGCTTAGTCATCTGATGACTCAGAGACGGGGTAGGCGGATGGAATGGAAGGGTGCCTGGTCAGATGGTAAGAGATAGTACAATGACATGAAAAATAGCCACCACTGACCGCGGGCAACCTGGCCTTGAGATCTCTAGTGGAAAGTTATTTATTTACTATTTATTTATTTTGAGACAGGGTCCCGCTCTGTCGCCCAGGCTGGAGTGCAGTGGCATGATCTCAGCTCATTGCAACCTCCGCCTCCCGGGTTCAAGCGATTCTCCCACCTCGGCCTCCCAAGTAGCTTGGATTACAGGTGTGCACTACCACACCTGGCTAATTTTTGTATTCTTGCTAGAGACGGGGTTTCACCATGTTGGCCAGGCTGGTCTCGATCTCCTGACCTCAAGTGATCTGCCAGCCTGGCCCTCCCGAAGTGCTGGGATTGCAGGCGTGAGACACCGCGCCCGGCCATGGACAGCTTTTAGAGCACATAATTACAGACAGTTTTCACCTTCCCCTGAAGAAAACATAACAGCCTATCCAAAGGTTTTGTAATAAAATCATAAAATTGTCGTAAATCCACAGTAGGTATTCCATAAATGTATACATCTTGCTCACACACCCGAAAAATCCTAGTTAAGAGGTGACCGAGGAGAGTTTACAACACAAATGGCACCTGAGGTTTTGCACACGAGTGAGTTTGATCCCTTTCCTCCAGTAGGCAGGCTACTCATTCAAAGGGCCCAGTTTGCTTCAAACTATTTTTGGAACTGTTTCAGAATTGCCTCCAAGCGCCTGTCTAGACCTTACCTTACGCTGGCGCTATTTTGAGCTAAAAGCCATATTGATTAAATTGGCTTCTAAAGTTATCCCCCAGACTTGGCGCTGAAGGAGGCTTAGGTATTTCCAAAAAATCCTTGCCTCTGCCTGGAAGGCTCCCTAGCTAAGGATGCAAGACAAGGACCAAGGACGACATTTCTTGAAAGATCCTGCCTCTGGGGACAGTTTCGGTAAGGAAGCGCTCAGGTTTGTGAGACAGCAGCAGGGCGCCGGGACCCTTCTCAGATGGGGGAGTACCCCCTCTAGGTCGGCATGCCCCACCCCAGCACTGCATCGAGGTACTGTAGGTACCTCCAAAGTCACCCTTTCTATTTCACTCATGTTTCCCTTGAATTTACACTTTACATGTTGCTAGACCAAATCGGCAGAGGGGAAAAAATAACTCATGGAAACATGATCTTTTTAGAAATGGCATTACTCAGAAAGCACAGCAGGGGTTTGGCTTATGGTACGGTGTTGTTTTCCTGCTTTGAGGCGTTGTTACAGATTCTTCTGCCCACTGTACGGCTTCCCGGCCTGACACGCTGCCTTGGGAAGTGCGTGAAAGTGAACGCAGCCTCCTCTGCCCCTCAGGAGCCCTCCGTTTCATGTCTCCCACATCCCGAAAGGACCCAGCTCTCTGAGGCAGGCCCCGGCACTGCCCCTCCTACTCCAAATCCACATCTACTTCCTACTTCACCTTCTAAATGGGACTCAGTTTGACACTGTGGAGCTTGGAGTATCACGGAGCTAATATGTAAGAGCCAGGCTGGTCTTTCCTTCTCTGTTGGCACCTTGCAATTCTCTATTATCTTTCAGCCTCTGCCTCCCCTCTCCCCCTGCTTTTTTTTTAACAGACATCTGCAATGCAGGCAAGTTCCAATATGAACATCTGTGGAACAGGGCCTGAGAAGAGGACATATAAAAGGATCTTAATTTTAGGGTAAAGGAGGAGAAGAATCATTAAGGAGCATCTCAATAACCTGAGCCACATTCTCAGACTCCATCTTCATTAACTGAGAACAGCTTTGAAAGCAACAGTGACCTTTTTCAACCCAATTCTTTGTCCCCCGCGTCACTTATCTTGAATTCCAAAATGTTTTCCTCTGCAAAAGAACCTTGTTTTGTTTTTTTTTTCCAGTGATATAAATTTGGAAGGCATGTAAATATTCTTATTGAGTGTGAAGTCCTATGACCCAAACACTTGCTTCTTCGTTTCTCCTCCCCGCTACACTTCCCTTGGGGAAGTACACACAACAAGGCAAACACCTCTGACCACTTCTGAGGCAGCTGGGTTTTTTTTTTTCTTTTCTTTTCTTTTTTTCTGAGATGGAGTCTCACTCTGTTGCCCAGGCTGGAGTGTAGTGGCGCGATCTCGGCTCACTGCAACCCCCACCTCCCAGGTTCAAGCGATTTTTCTGCCTCAGCCTCCCAAGTAGCTGGGATTACAGATGTGTGCCACTATGCTTGGCTGATTTTTGCATTTTTAGTAGAAACGGGGTTTCACCATGTTGGTCAGGATGGTCTGGAACTCCTGACCTCAAGTGATCTGCCCGCCTCAGCCTCCCAAAGTGATGGGATTATAGGTGTGAGCCACTGTGCCCGGCCCCCACTTTTTTTTTCTTATAGAGATAGAGTCTCACTATGTTGCCCGGGCTGGTATCGAACTCCTGGGCTCAATCGATCCTTCCACCTCGGCCTCCCAAAGTGCTGGGATTACAGTCATGAGCCGCCGTGCCCACCCTGTCTTTAATGATCAGCTTGAGAAAGCTCTCTCTCATCTAGTTGACCACATCCCTCTCATCACTGCCATCAACTGTCCCTCATTATGGTGTCTAGATGTTTTGTCTTGCTACATCTCAGGCTTCATTACAGATCTAACTTACCCTCTTCCCTCAACTCTTCTTGTACAGAAGCTGAGGTTTCCAGCAGGCCCTCTCTGCCCCTTGGGGGACCTGCCCCTTAAGTTCGGAAGCTGCCAAAACCATATAAGGGAGATTTTAGGAGCCGGATTCACACTACATGGGATCCCAAGAAAAAATGCATTTAGGGCCAGTTTTTCAGCATCTTCGCTTTAAGGTTCATTTTTTTTTAGACTCATAAAAATCTTTGAGGCCGGGCGCGGTGGCTCAAGCCTGTAATCCCAGCACTTTGGGAGGCCGAGACGGGCGGATCACGAGGTCAGGAGATCGAGACCATCCTGGCTAACACGGTGAAACCCCGTCTCTACTAAAAAAAAATACAAAAAACTAGCCGGGCGAGGTGGCGGCGCCTGTAGTCCCAGCTACTCGGGAGGCTGAGGCAGGAGAATGGCGTGAACCCGGGAGGCGGAGCTTGCAGTGAGCTGAGATCCGGCCACTGCACTCCAGCCTGGGTGACAGAGCGAGACTCCGTCTCAAAAAAAAAAAAAAAAAAAGAAAAAAAAAAAATCTTTACAGTTTGGAACACATAAAATATATTGGCTGGGCGCGGTGGCTCAGCCTTGTAATCCCAGCACCTTGGGAGGCTGAAGCAGGCAGATCACTTGCGGTCAGAAATTGGAGACCAGCCTGGTCAACGTGGCAAAAGCCCATATCTACTAAAAATACAAAAATTAGCCAGATGTGGTGACACAAGCCTGTAATCCCAGCTGCTCGGGAGGCTGACGCAGAAGAATTGCTAGAGCCCAAGAGGCAGAGGTTGCAGTGAGCCAAGATTGCGCCACTACACTCCAGCCTGGGCAACAGAGAGAGACTCCTTCTCAAAAATTTGAGAGAGAGAGAGAGAGCAAAAAAACACACACACACACACCTTATATATATATAAAGATCCTCTTACAAAATAAGAGAGTTTTCCTTATACTAGGGACATAACTGACAACTTCTAAAAGATGGAAAAACTCTTGAATTGACTTTTAAAATTTTTTATGACTGATTGTCAATATTTATCAAAAAATACATCAAAAACCTGTAATCCCAGCACTTTGGGAGATCGAGGTGGGTGGATCACTTGAGGTCAGGAGTTCAAAACCAGCCTGGCCAACATGATGAAATGAGGTCTCCACTAAAAAGTCCAAAAATTAGCTGGGCATGGTGGCTCAGGCCTGTGGTCCAAGCTACTCAGGAGGCTGAGGCACGAGAATTGCTTAAGCCTGGAAGGTGGAGGTTGCAGAGAGCCAAGATCACACCACTGCACTCCAGCCTGGGTGACAGAGCCAGACCCTGTCTTAAAAAAAAAAAAAAAAAGATACATAAAAGTTGTAAAAATGGAAACCTGTGTGAGCAGTGTCTAGAAACAGATAATTAGCAGTTATTCCATAATCAATTTTTAAAAAACTTTAAAGAGAATCATTAATTTTAAACCCTAAAGGAGAGCTGCAAGTAGAAATATGATTTAAAACTTTTGTGTAATACCACTGCAATGGATGTGAGATTTTACATGCACACACACACACACACCATAAACACACATGTGTGCCACAGGTCCGTTGGTAAAAGCTTGGTTACTGATGATTGAGATTTTTCTTTTATTCTTGGGGAAGTTACATAACCTTTTTTTTTTTTTTCCAGCCTTATTTTTCCCTTCTGTGTAACTGGGATACTAATTATATTCATGTTGCTGTCAGGAGGGTAAAATACAATGTATATAATATTATTTTCACTCCAGGTCTGGTGTTCAGTAAAAGACTCAGCAACTATTAGGTGTAATTGTTATTCATAGGAAACTGTAGGTCTTTTGACAGTAATCATAACCACCCTTGCATGTGTGGGTTGTCCACAGAAAATTAAGATAATAGCGCAGAGGTTTCTGTGTCATCATGCTCTTCCCGGCTTAATTGAGATTGTCCTTTTTTCCAGTCAGGGCTTATCTTTCTAGGTTCCAGGAAAGCATCCTGAGTGATCATGCTTCTTTAGTATTGATACTCCTATCTTCTTTAGGTGTGAAATACCCAAACGGGCCAGAAGCAGTAGCTCACACCTGTAATCCTAAGCACTTTGGGAGGCTGAGGCGGGCAGATCACGAGGTTAGGAGTTTGAGACCAGCCTGGCCAACACGGGTGAAACCCCATCTCTACTAAAAATATAAAAATTAGCCAGGCGTAGTGGCACGTGCCTGTAATCCCAGCTACTCAGGAAGCTGAGGCAGGAGAATCGCTTGAACCTGGGAGGCAGAGGATGCAGTGAGCCGAGACTGCACCACTGCACTCCAGCCTGGGCGACAGAGCAAGACTCCATCTCAAAAAAAAAAAAAAAAAAAAAAGAAAAGAAATACCCAAATGGTCACCATGATCTAAGGACTCCCTTGGAGAACTGTTGGATGTCGGTGTGCACTGATGGACATAAAACAGGACCACAGAGAAGAGGCACACGCGTGGAAAGAAATGCCCCCCAATCTGTAGCCAAAAGCTCCAAGTGGCAGTCTGTGTCACTTCCAGTGACAGCTCTGCACTGACTTGCTGTGTGACCTTGGGCAAAAGCACTTTTACCTGCCTTGGTTTGTGTACCTGAAACAGGGATGTTAGCACCAACCTGGCGTCTTCCCAGGACAGTGGCGTAAATTTGGAGCAACACCGCACCGGAAGGGCTTTTGTAGATTACACAGGAGGCTACATAGACATGAGTTACTGTGATTTCCTTTTGTCTAAAGGTTTCTTTCTGGTTCTAGCCTTGTCTATCTGGGGGAAGGAGACAAGGCTATGTGATGGGGGTGAGTGTTCTTTTCCAAGAGCGTTAATTAGCTGTTCACTTGGTGACTTGGTGAGCGCCCTGCCATTTGAATTCTGAATCCCTGCGTTTTGTTCTCATTTGGTGATGAGCCTTTCAGCAGACGTGGCAGTGACTATTAAGCAGGAAATTTAATGTAATCATTCATAGAATCAATATGTAGATGGCTAGTTTCTAATTTATGAAAAGGCATTCTCTGGGAAATTGAATAAACAGTGCTCGATTGGAATGGAAATTTTATGTAAAAAAATAATCCAAGAGACGCTGAGAATGTACAAGCTCTAAGGAATTATCGGATGTGAATAGGACTTCAGCTATCATGTTTAGGGTGAGCTTGGTTAGCGGCTCACATCTAGTTTCAGCTGCAACTGTATTTTCATACCGTTCCCAGACAAGCCCCGCTAGTGGCTGACTCTATAACCCTGTTTCTTCCCAAATCCTAACCTGAGAAACAGGCTTCTTGGATGAAATCTTCCTTTTTCTATTGGACTAGCCCACTGGGCATGTGCTTGGCATAATTTTGGATCCCCTGGGTGGGATGTGCTGGTGTGAATCTCCAGTAGCCTTTTCTTCTATGCCGGGAATAATTTGCAAAGCGTCCCATTTTGGATTTTCATGATGTTTCTTTTCAGTTGATTTCGTACCTGGAGCACAGGCAGTACTTCAAAAATATTGGTCCGTTCTGGTGTCAGAGAGTCTTTTCGGACTGAGCTATAAAAATCGTACATTTGGGTATGTGACCTGGGAGTTGGGGGCCAGGTTGAGGAGAGGCAACAGATTCCAGAGACAAACTTGGCATCTTGGGAGATGTAATACACATACCCAGCCACAGAGTCCCATGAGAACGTATTTTAATGGAGAATGTGGGGGACTTTGCAAGTGTTTTCATTTTCTCAAAGCCTATCTGTTATTCTGAAAGTGGTGTCTCTTCCCCCTAACGCCCCCCTGCCCCCCCCCCACCTTTGCAGACACTGTCATCTGTGGACATGAGTTAGGTGCTGCAGAACCACTCACTGTGTCAACTCCAATTTTAACTACAGAAAACAGACACACACACACAGTCACACTGACACTCACACCCTAACCATCCCAAATCAGACATTTGCAGTCCCACTGGATTTCCAAAGATTCCTGGGACAAGCAATCCATAGATTATCCTGGACCAAAAAAAAAGTCCCAGGATTTTTAGTTTCCTTAACCCATAAGTGGCTGGAAACTGTTAATCTGAGAGGAATCCGTGAACATAAATAACACCAAGCCGAGCTCCCTCAAATCCGAAGTGAGCCCCCAAACAGCTTCTGTCTGCCCTGATTACCAAAGGCAGCCATACCCACGCATCAATTGGCAGTCTATTTAAACTGGGTGGTTTTCCTTACCGTTTTATTTATCTATTTTTTCCCCAGAGAAATATTCAAAGGGAGGCATTTTTCTAGCTAAGAAGATATTTATTTAAGTCACAGATTGCTTCACTGTCCCAAACTTGCCCGGCACACTTGGTGTAGGGCAAAGCCTCATCCTTGTCACATCTGTCCCTCTCCCCTCTGGAGCAGGGGCCAGAGGACTTTGGAGGACACCTCCTCCCCCCACCACCAAGGCTTCGGCTTCCCTGGGGGCGCTTGGAAGTGTGACAAAGGCAGACAGTCTTCCGACCTGGCTTAAATGTTGTTTTCCATTGCTCCCTAGAGGTGTCCCTTGGCCGTGGATAATCCTCGCTCGGTTCCTAGCCCCGCGCTCACCGTGTTTGTCCGTGGAGGTTACAGGGGACCTGAGTGCAGGATCCCCATCGCCGAAGCAGAGGGCTGGGGACTTGATAGCGCCTGGTGTGCCATAGCGCAGCGGACCCACCTGAGAACCCGCGTTCTGCTGCACCGGTGGCGGCCACAGGCGGGAGCGCCTATGCTCCTCGAACCCAAGGCGCCCAGGGGGTGGGTGGGACAGACCTGGAGGGGGCACGCGAGGGCCTGCGCCCACCCCTCTGCACGCGCACCTGCCGCTTCCCGTGCCCCATGGGGGAGCCCCGGGCTCCGTGAATCCTCGGGTTCAGTCCCGCGTCCGGATTCAGCTCCCTCCCCGAAGTTGGGGTTCCCCAGCCGTGGCCCCCCAAAGCGCCCGCACGAACGCACTCACCCGCTCTCTCCGGTGTGTCCCTGAAGGTCAAGGCCAGGAGGCGGTGGAGGTGCAGGGCGGGCGGCGGGGCCCGGAGTAGGGGGCGCGGGCGCCGAGCTGGGGGGCACCGCGGGACGGCTCAGTCCCCATGGCCCTGGCGCTGGGGGCGCCCCCTGTGTGGCGACCCCGGGGGTCCGCGGCGCTCAGATGCCATGGTCGCAGTCCACATCGCGGCAGATGTACCATAGGATCACATAGAGGATGAGGAGGATGGCGAAGATGAAGAGGGCCACCAGGATCGCCTTGGTCACCGGCGAGATGAGAGACTGCATGGCCCCAGCGGGGCGCGCGGGAGGGCGGGGGGCGCGCGGGGGCGCGGGGCGCGGCGCTCACGACCCCCGAGCGCGCCCGGAGCCCCGCGCCGGCCCCGCGCCGCATCCGCAATGCTCCGTGCCCGGGACAGACGCTGCCTGGGTGGCTGCTCGGCGGCGGCGGTGGTGGCAGTGGTGGCTGCTCGGAGGCCGGCGCGCTCGGGTGCAGGCGGCTGCGCGCGGGGCACCCACCGTCCGGGTCACCCCAGCTGCTGGCGCTCACCGGGCCCGGCGGCCGCGGGGCTGGGCGGGGGGCATGGGGGCCCCGGGGGGCGGCCGGGAAGAGGGGGCGGCGGCCATGCGGGAGAGCAGGAGGAAGGCGGCGCGCCGGGCAAGTCCCCCGAAAACTTGGGGCGGCGGCGGCGCCGCGGTGACAGGTGGAAACGCCAGCCCCGCGGGCAGCAGCGCGCTGCCGTCCACGGGCGGCGGGGGGCGCGGGGGCGCGGGAAGGAGGCGCGGGGGCGAGCGCGCGGGGAGGGGCTGCGGCGCTGGGCGGGGGGCCTCCCTTTGCAGATGGGGAGGGTGCGGGGAGAGCGGGCGTCCCCGACTGCGCGCCTCTCCATCACCCCTCCCACCTCTCTGCTTTCCCCAGTCCCCTCTCTCCAGCGCAGCGGTGGATGTCTCTCTCGTCCTGGTCTTGCATGTCACCCCTTCTTTGGCAGTCCCCTTTCTTTCCTCTTTCCCTCACTCTCACCCTGCACCCCGGTATGGGTGAGCTGCGATATTCTCATCAAAGAATGAAGGTGCTAAGGGAGAGACGCTGCCCCTTCTGTCTGTCTGTCTCTTGTACAGGGAAGGGGGTTTCAAGTTGCACCTAACTCATTGCTGACACTAAGCAGGATGGGTCCAGGCAGGAAGAAAGCATACACCCGTGCCCGGGGGTCACAGCTTACATAAGGGGAAGGGGGAGACTGGGTTCTGTGATGAAGGGGCGAGGAAGACGTCTTGGTGTGAGACTCACAGTCCCGTGATAAAGGGCGATGCACACAGACGTCTTAGTTGAAGAATCCAGGTTTCTGCCCTTGCATCACAGAAAGCCCTCCACACCACGTTCGTCTCTTACTCTTTGGGGCTTAGCCCTGGGGAATGGAGAGACAGGCATTGCGGCACGTGGGTGTACACACATTTTTCCTGAAGTGTGAGCTGTGTTTAGGGCTGATGTCTGGTGGAGACACGAACAGGTCAGGGCACAGCACAGAAGGCCGAAGGAGCCCAAATTACTGGGAAAGGAGGTAGTTGCTCCCAAGCTGGGCATCCTGAATACTCTCTTTCAGGGAGGGAGGGAGCTGGGGGTGTTGGACAGGGGTGTAGGGCTTGCACCAGGAATCCATGACATGGAAGAACGGGACCACCCAGTTTCCCAGCAAATACACAATTCGGGCCTTTCATGCCCTGATTTTTGTCTCCACTACCTGTGGCCCCTAACAGCGGTGAGCAGGAGCTGGTCCCCGATGCCTGGTAGAAGTCTTGGCTTGCCTGCAGTGACGCACTGCTGAGGGAGAATTATATACCTGCATGCAGTGACCCCAGCACCGATGCCCTGCGGTTCTGGGAGAAGAAAGAGCTTCAGGGTCGGAGAGCCTTTGTCTGAGATCCTGGCTCCCGAGGGTAAGGCATTCCTGACCTTCAGAAACAGGAACAAAGGAGAAGATATGACCTGATCCAGGTAAAAATAGCCTCCCCTGCTATGGTCTAGGATGGATTTGCAGCTGAGTGAGGATGCCAGGAAAATGTACCACAATATCAGAGGGCTGTGCGGGTCTGGGGAAAAGGAATTCCTCAGGCACTCAAGTGGTGATGCAGTCTGTCCTCTGCACCCTCCCACCCGGTGTTTGCATTCCAGAGACAGCTCTTCCCCCAGATGACACAGGTGGGAGGGAGGAGACCCTCCTCCTGCTGAGGGCAAAGAGGAGAGCCCACCTCAGGGTCTCCCAGCAGATACCGGGGTGGCTGGCATGGCTTTCCCTTGGATCTGCAGTCTGTGAAAGGTTTTCAAGCAAAAGTGGGGATCAAGGGAAGAGTTTTGTGGATGGCATGACCCACGCCAGCAGGGCTTGCAGCCAGGCAGCTTCTTCTTGCCACTTTAAAGAGGAAATCAAGTGTGTGTGTGTGTGTGTGTCTGTGCGTGCGCACGCGCCTGTGTGTGTGTGTCTGTGCGTGCGCACGCACCTGTGTGTGTGTGTATGCACGTGCCCACACGGTGAACTGTCAGTGTGCTGCACGAAAAGGTGCCCGCTCAGCAGCGATGATAGTGTGCACATTTCCAGGGCGGCAGCTTCTAACTTTCAATTGAACTTGCGTTTCCAGCCTCTAGCTGTTCATCCGCTGAGAGAAGAGGGATAATTGAATTTCTCTACTTCCACTTCTCTGCACATGAAGAGTTGGTATTCCTCAGGGAAATTCCTCAGGGGAAGAAACACCAAAGTTTCAGACAGCTGGTTAAACTTAATTTTGTCTGTACGATTTATCGGACACCCACAGTGAAGCCAAGAGCAGAAAGAACATCCAGGTGGAAAGGTATAAGGCAGGTGTCAGAGCCAATACACCACGATTCCTTTGTCACAAATAGAATTTGGTTTTTTTTTTTTTTTTTTGGAGACAGAGTCTTGCTCTGTCACCCAGGCTGGGGTGTGGTGGCACGATCTTGGCTCACTGCAACCTCTGCCTCCCGGGTTCAGGTGATTCTCCTGCCTCAGCCTCCTGAGTAGCTGGGATTAGCCCGCCACCATGTCCAGCTAATTTTTTGTATTTTTAATAGAGAGCGGTTTTCACCATGTTGGTCCGGCTGGTCTCAAACTCCTGGCCTCAGGTGATCCACCCACCTTGGCTTCCCAAGGTGCTGGGATTACAGGCATGAGCCACTGTGCCTGGCCTAGAATGTGATTTTTAATGTAGGAAGACACAGAACAGAATAGACATCCCAGGAAAAGAAACATGGATTTACACCCAACTGACTTTTGACAAAAGCAGCAGGAATGTACACAGGGAAAAGAACCCTCTATTCAATAAACGGTGCTAGAAAAACTGGATACTGTACTCAGAAGAATAAAACTAGCCCCCATCCCTCACCATATACAAAAACACACTCCACATGAATTAAAGACTGAAATATAAGACCCCAAACCATGAGATGACTAAAGCTAAAAGAAGAGGAAATGCTTCAGGACTTTGGTCCAGGCCACACTTTTGTGGGCCACAACTCGAAAGCGCAGGTACCACAGCCCAACATAGATAAATGGGTCTATATTAAACCAGAAAAGCGTCTGCACAGCAAAGGCAACAATCAACTGAGCGGAGAGACAAGCTGCAGAATAGGAGAAAGTATTTACAAATATTTGGGAGACAGTAATTACTCATCTGACAGGGGATGAATCTCTAAAATTACAAGGATCTCAAACAACTCAAGAGTAAAAGCAGTAATCTAATTTAAAAATTTCCAAAGGGGCCGGGCGTGGTGGCTCACGCCTGTCATCCCAGCACTTTGGGAGGCTGAGGCAGGTGGATCCCCTAAGGTCAGGAGTTCCAGACCAGCCTGGCCAACATGGCAAAACCCTGTCTGTACTAAAAATATAAAACATTAGCTGAGTGTAGTGGCGGGCACCTGTAATCCCAGCTACTTGGGAGGCTGAGGCAGGAGAATCACTTGAACCTGGGAGGCGGAGGTTGCAGTGAGTCGAGATGGTGCCAAGCCTGGGGGACAGAGTGAGACTCTGTCTTAAAAAAAAAAAAAAAAAAAAAAGGATCTGAATACAAATTTCACCCAAAAAAGACAGACTCATGGCCAACTCATCCTAGTTAGATTCACTATTATCAAAGAGACAAGGCCGGGCGCGGTGGCTCAAGCCTGTAATCCCAGCACTTTGGGAGGCCGAGACCGGCGGATCACGAGGTCAGGAGATCGAGACCATCCTGGCTAACGGGGTGAAACCCCGTCTCTACTAAAAAATACACAAAAACTAGCCGGGCGAGGTGGCGGGCGCCTGTAGTCCCAGCTACTCCGGAGGCTGAGGCAGGAGAATGGCGTGAACCCGGGAGGCGGAGCTTGCAGTGAGCTGAGATCACGCCACTGCACTCTAGCCTGGGTGACAGAGCGAGACTCCGTCTAAAAAAAAAAAAAAAAAGAGACAAAAAGTAAAAAATGCTGGTGAGGACTGGGACAAACGGAAACTCATACACTGTTGGTGGGAATGTAAATGAATACAGCTAGGATGGAAAACCACATGGCATTTTCTCAAAAAACTCAAACGAGAACTGCCATATGATTCCGTAATCTTACTACTTTACACATTCCTTAAAAGAAAGTCTGTCTATTCAAGAGATATCTGCACCCCCAAGTTTATTGCAACACTCTTCATAATAGCTAAGATGTTCATTAACAGATGACTAGATAAAGAAAATGTGATTATCTATACATCATGGAATACTATTTGGCCAGAAAAAACGAAATTCTCCCATTTGCAACAATGCAGATGAAACTGGAAGACATTATTTTCAGTGAAAAAAGTCAGGCATGGAAAGATAAATACCCCATGTTTTCACTCATAAGTGGGAGCTAAAAAAAAGTTGAGCTCATAGAAGTAGAGAGTAGAATTATTGTTATTAGAAGCTAGTGGCTGGGTGCGGTGGCTCACGCCTGTAATCCCAGCACTTTGGGAGGCTGAGGCGGGTGAATCATTTGAGGTCAGGAGTTGGAGATCAGCCTGGCCTACATGCCGAACCCAGGAGGTGGAGGCTGCAGTGAGCCAAGAACACACCACTGCACTCCAGCCTGGGCAACAGAGCGAGACTGTGTCTCAAAAATAAAAATAAAAATAAAATGCTGTTTCTGCTGCTTAATCCTGCAGTCAGGTACACAGCCTTCATTTTCCTCATCCCTGAGTGACTTCTTGAACTAAACCCGGTGGGAAGGCAATGTTTCAGTGCAGCCACTCTCCCTAGAGTGAATTATTTTAGAATCAGAGAAGTGGTTGCTTCCTAAATCACAATGTGTGAACTACTAAATGCTCTTTCCATATATGGCTTGCGGTTGTTTGGTCCTGAGATGCAGAGCTTCTAACGGGGACAGTAATCTATTGATTTACTATGAGTGATTAGGACTTCTCCTTTTTAATCTGTGTATCTGGGTTTTCTTTGTTTGTTTTTGTTTTTGAGACATAGTCTCACTCTGTCACCCAGGCTGGAGTGCGGTGGTGCAATCTCAGCTCACTGCCACTTCCACCTCCTGGGTTCAAGTGATTCTCCTGCCTCAGCCTCCCGAGTAGCTGGGACTACAGGCACCCACTACCACACCCAACTAATTTTTGTATTTTTAGTAGAGATGAGGTTTCTCCATGCTGGCCAGGCTAGTCTCGAACTCCTGACCTCAAGTGATCTGCCTGGCCTCCCAAAGTGCTCACAGACATGAGCCACGGTGCCTGGGCTGGTGTGTTTTTATTTTAGCTCATAGTTGCATGTAGAAACTCATGGACAAGATGAACCGTGAGTCCTGGGGCAGGCAGATGAGGGCAGGGAAAGTCCCCCATTGACCACTTCATTACTGGGTGATTAGGAGTATTGGAAGGATTTTATCATTTCTGATTGGCTCAGTATCTGTGTGAGTAAGAGCTGCTCATGGGCTGACCAGAATCTGCTCCAGCTATCTCTGGGTCTGTTTATTGAAGAAATGTGTGCACTTTCTTGAATGTGCTACAACTCTTCAGGGTATCCCTGGAGAACTTTGGGATAGGTCCAGCATTCCACAGAGAAGATGGAACATCTTTCCCAAGAGTTTTTGGACGGTATCTATCTCTGGCTTGATTCAATCACCTAAAGTAATTGAATAATAAGTGCTTTTCCTCTGTTTCACTTTGAATGCTGAAACATGCATTTTGTTTTTTAACCAGAGGAAACTTGCCCAAATTCTTTACAATCCTGGGCTCCTTTGGAGGACTGAAAATCCTGGGTCCTGGCTCTGTCTCCTGGATCTGCATGTTAGGTCATCGACATTGAAAATAATTCAAACTCAGGTGATCCAGTGACCAGCTTTCACAATTTGCTATATGAAACTCATTTGGCCGGGTGTGGTGTCTCACGCCTATAATCCCAGCACTTTGGGAGGCTGAGGTGGATGGATTGCTGGAGGTCAGCAGTTCAAGACCAACCTGGCCAACATGGTGAAACCCTGTCTCTACTAAAACACAAAAATTAGCTGGGTGTGGTGGCAGGCACCTGTTGTCCCAGCTACTTGGGAGGCTGAAGCAGGAGAATTGCTTGAACCCAGGAGGTAGAGGTTGCAGTGAGCCAAGATTACGTCACTACACTCCAGCCTGAGCGACAGAGTGAGACTCCGTCTCAAACAACAAAAAACAAAAAAGCAGAAAAAAAAAACCCAAAAAGCCAAAAACTGATTTGGTTTACAAATCAAGGTCAAAAATCAAGATTTGGAAAAAATCTTGGTCAAAATCAAGATTTTGACCACCGTTTCTCCATGCCCCTGCTCACATGTGACACCCTCTCTCCCTCCAAGGCTCCAACTCTGTAATCACTTCTCATTTCCAAATCTGTGGGTCCAATCAGGGTCAAAAATCAAGATTCGGGCTGCAGCTGGGCTTGGTGGCTCATGCCTGTAATCCCAGCACTTTGGGAGGCCACAGTGGTCACCTGTGGTCAGGAGTTCAAGACCAGCCTGACCAACATGGTGCAACCTCATCTCTACTAAAAATACGAAAGTTAGCTGGCCATGGTGGAATGAGCCTGTAGTCCCAGTCACTCGGGATGCTGAGGCAGGAGAATTGCTGGAACCCGGAAGGCGGAGGTTGCAGTGAGCTGAGATTGCACAGGGCACTCCAGCCTGGGCGACAGAGTGAGGCTCTATCTCAAAAACAAAAAAGATTTGGGTTATAAAATCAAGTTTGTAAACCAAATCAAGTTTCTGGTATGGATTTGTGTCCAGTCCCTCTTTATGTGTGCCTTTGTGTTGGGCTGGAGACGTGGACATGTGTCAAAATAACAGTTATTGTTTTTTCTGATAGTTTTTCCTAATATGTTATTATTTTTAGTGAGGTTAAGACTGCAGCTTAACTGAGGCATAAACGGACTTGCTATATTTGCTAATTTAGGCAAAACAAAAAGCCAGTGATAAAAACCGATCAAACCCAATGGACGAAAACGGATGTTTCTGTAGTAGCAGGAGTTGCTTAGAGGTTCAAAAGCATTTTACTTTCTTAGTTCATGGTTTCTGCTTTTCTTTAGCCTGCCAGTGTTGTTGTCTTTGGGAAATGTCTTTTTACTATTTGCTCAAATTATTTCAAAGATGATACAGGGCTGTGTTGTGTAAAATAGCTAAGATTTTATGTAGATGCTATTAATAAATTTAAACTAACATGTTAGGTGTGCAGCATTTTTTATCTCTGAACAGAGGAGCTCACACTACAAAGAGTTATCTTTACAAGGAAGCAGATGTCACCCAGCTGCTTTTTAGAATGGGGTGGTTTTACAAGGAAACATCTCTCTAGTTTTTTTTTTTTTTCCTGAGCCGGAGTCTCATTCTGTCACCAGGCTGGAATGCAGTGGCACAATCTTAGCTCACTGCAACCTCTGCCTCCTGGGTTCAAGCGATTCTCCTGTCTCAGCCTCCCAAGTAGCTGGGATTATAAGCGCGTGCCACCACACTCAGCTAATTTTTGTATTTTTAGTAGAGACGAGGTTTCACCATGTTGGCCAAGATGGTCTCGATCTCCCGACCTTGTGATCCACCCGCCTCGGCCTCCCAGTGTTGGGATTACAGGCGTGAGCCACCGCGCCCGGCCAGAAACATCTCTCAGGTTCCTAAGGTAACTGCTTCGTTCCAAAACACAGATTCATTAAACTCAGTATGTGTGAAAACTAGTAATAAGTTAGCAGAGCTGATGGGGAGTTGAGACTTTAGTGTATGTTTTTTACTACCTTATTCCAGCAAATACAGGTTGGTGACAAAACCAAAGGAATGAGAGAAGAAAGGACATTTTATTTCTAAAATAGCAGAGCGGGAACCAGTCAGTCATAGATTCAGATGACAAAAACGACCAAAGAAATATGCACAACCTCTCAGTGTTGTTTCAACAATGAGTATATATTTCCAGACTGTCTAAATGGATATGCTTTTTAGCTTTAAGCTTTGTTTTCATTTTTATTTAGTTTGTGGAAAAAAATATGAAAACCAACAGAGTTGGGAAACACAACATTGGCCATGCATTCTAATTAACTTGTTTTTTTGGTTTGTTTTTGTTGTTTTTGTTTTGAGATGGAGTCTTACTCTGTCACCCAGGCTGGAGTGCAGTGGCATGATCTCGGCTCACTGCAACCTCTGCCTTCCAGGTTCAAGCGATTCTCCTGCCTCAGCCTCCTGAGTAGCTGGGATTACAGGCACGACCACGCCTGGCTAAGTTTTGCATTTTTAGTGGAGATGGGGTTTCACCATGCTGGCCATGCTGGTCTCAAACTTCTGACCTCGGGTGATCGATCTGCCTCGGCATCTCAAAGTGCTGAGATTACAGGCATGAGCCACACCGTGCCCGGCAACATTAAAAAATTTTGAAATTAAGTCGAATCAAACTGAATTTGTTGACTAGTGGTTTCAGCATCGGTTTGAGGGGAGTTTTGTTAAGGGCTGCACATTGCTTTTTGATATTGTAGGCTGTTTCAACTGACATCTCAAATAAGTTAATATTTCTTCCTGCCTCCGTGTCTTGGAAAGGAAAGGCCTTTTCACTTGGAAAAAGTTGAATTATTATCACACATTTTTTGCTTTCTCTTTTGTTTGTTTCTTTGTGTTTTGAGATAAGGTCTTGCTCTGTCACCTAGGCTGGAGTGTAGTGATGCAGTCATGGTTCCTCGCAGACTTGACCTCAGAGGATCAAGCTAACCTTTCACCTCAGCCTCCCAAGTAGCCGGTGCTATAGGTGCGCACCACTGTGCCCAGCTCATTTTTAATTTTTTGTAGAGATGGGGTCTTGCTATGTTTCCAGGGCTGATCTCCAGCTTCTGGGTTCAAGTGATCCTCCTGCCTTGACCTCCCCAAATATTGGGATTAGTAGCATGAGCCACCACACTCGGCGATAAATTTCTTTATACAGTGTTTGGAAGCTATAGAACACTGTGTACTGATTGAATTTATCGTCTCAATTTAAAATTTTCTTATAAGTTATATGCAATCATATTTTATTTCTCCGGCTACTATGTACAGAATATGGCATTTGCTGTGATTTGCATGCAAATCTGTGGCTTCTCAATTAACATTTGAAATGATCTTTAATTATGAGGTGTTAAGACCCAACTTCAATCCATATTTTATAGCTTTGCCCTTTATGTAGATAGGAGAGTAGCTGCCTGACAAAAACGGATGGTCTGTGTCTGAATCGTGAGAAGAGGGCAAAATCTCTAAGTCTAGGAGAGTTTACATTGCTTTCTTGTTTTTTGTTTGTTTGTTTGTTTGTTGAGATGGGGTTTTGCTCTTTCACCCAGGCTGTAGTGCCTTGGTGTGATTTCGGCTCACTGCAACCTCCGCTCCCTAGGTTCAAGCGATTCTCCTGCCTCAGCCTCCCAAGTAGCTGTGATTACTGGCACCTGCCATCATGCCTGGCTAATTTTTGTATTTTTAGTGGAGATGAGGTTTTGCCATGTTGACCAGGCTGGTCTCGAACTACTGACCTCGTGTGATCCACCTGCCTTGGCCTCCAAAAGTGCTGGGATTATAGGCATGAGCCACAGCACCCAGCCAGTTTACTTTACTTTCTATAATCATTATTCAGGATGGCTTTCCAACCTACCGAAAAGTAGAGAATATCCTGGGTGGGGGGTGAAAGCGGATGTAGATTATTGTCACGTACTTGCCCTGGGACAGCTTGGATGAAAACGCTGAGTTGGAGAAGAAAAGTTCAAACAAACTTAACTCTTCTCCTTTCATTCCTTTAAGACAAGCTGTCCCTCTGTCTCAACCCCATGCCTTTCCAAAAAGACAGGCAGATCAAGAAGATCTCATGGTTTTATCCGCTGGGACATTTGACAACAACTTTTTTGTTTTTTTTGAGATGGAGTCTCGCTCTGTTGCCCAGGCTGGAGTGCAGTGGCGTGATCTCAGCTCACTGCAACCTCCGTTTCCCAGGTTCAAGCGATTCTCCTGCCTCGGCCTCCTCAGTAGCTGAGATTACAGGCACTTGCCACCACATCTGGCTAATTTTTGTATTTTCAGTAGAGATGGGGTTTCACTATACTGGCCAGGCTGGTCTCAAACTCCTGACCTCAGGTGATCCGCCCACCTCGGTGTCTATTCTTTATAACAATCATGTGCCTTGATTTAAGAATTCCCATGTGGTCAACCTTCTTGACCATCAGAGCGATTGTCAGATAAAGTAAGAATGAGACACCCTGAGGTCTCATTCAGGCCAGTGGGGATATCTGGGAAAAACAAGAAACAAAAACAGGAAATACAGGTTAGTCACTAACCATTTAATGGTGTTCCTGTGTGTTAAAACTTTTTACATAGAGCCACTGCCTGTCACGTAGGCATGACTGTATCCCTTTTTCAAATGAAGTAGTGGGGGCAGCAAGGTGAAATCACCCGTGTGATTTAAACCCGTGCATTACTTGGGGGAGAACTGTTGACATAATTCAGTGTTATTAAGGGAAGGAACATGTTCTGTTTCCAGAAGGGTATAAAGATACTGGCCAGGCGCAGTGGCTCACGCCTGTAATCCCAACACTTTGGGAGGCAGAGGCAGGTGGATCACCTGAAGTCAGGAGTTCGAGACCAGCCTGGCCAACATGGTGAAACCCCATCTCTACTAAAAATACAAAAATTAGCAGGGAATGGAAGCGGGCGCCTATAGTCCTAACTACTTGGGAGGCTGAGGCAGGAGAATCGATTGAACCCAGGAGGCGGAGACTGCAGTGAGCCGAGATTGCTCCGTAACACTCCAGCCTGGGCAACAGAGTGAGACTCTGTCTCAAGACAAACAAATATATAATATAATCTATTATATTATATACAATATGTATTACAATCTATTATATATTATAATATAACATTAAATAATATATCAGACCAGCTAAAATTACGTATATACATATATATATGGGTCAAACATAAATGTGGTGTTTGAAATGTTCCCTTTCTTTGACACAAATCTTCATTTTTCAAGTCTAAAGCTAGATTTTGATGCCCATTTGCAGTGTGGAAGTCCTCATTATTCCAATGCTTCAGAGTCTGTGTTACAGGCAGAAATGTAAATATTTATTCTGTAATCATCCTTTTTTTTTTTTCTTTCCTGCATCACAGAGTTTTTGACTGGCTGTTTCAGAAGACTATGTGTTAGTTTCCTTTAACGGTGGGAGAGGAACCCTTCATAATGGCGCTGAAGAATGATGATGCCTGTGTGTGTGGGGATCTGACCAAATTCTCAGGTTTGGGGTTACCCTCTAGATTCTGATGGGGAGAGTGAGCTGTGATTTAATGCTTATCTGGCTGCGCCACCTACCGGCTCTGCAGGGAATATGCGGCCTGCCTCTGAGGTTTTCACCGAGGCCGGGCGCAGTGGCTCACTCCTGTCATTCCAGCACTTTGGGAGGCCGAGGCAGGAGGATCACGAGGTCAGGAGTTCGAGTCCAGCCTGATCAACATGGTGAAACTCTGCCTCTACTAAAAATACAAAAAAGTAGCCTGGCATGATGGCCCGGCGCCTGTAGTCCCAGCTACTCGGGAGGCTGAGGCAGGAGAAATGGCGTGAACCCAGGATGCAGAGTTTGCAGTGAGCCAAGATCTCACCACTACACTCCAGCCTGGGTGACAGAGTGAGATTCCAAAAAAAAAAAAAAAAAAAAAAAAAAAAAAAAAAAGGTGTGTGTACCCCTGCAAGGGGATGTGAAGCACCGTGGCCACCTGTCATCGTTTTCAGATCTGAGAGCAGTGAAATGAAAAACACATGCTTCCTGTGTTCAGATAGATGTTGGAGTTTTAAAGCCTGCTTGCTGTGGCAGACTTTTCAGCATACAAACTTTTATATTTAGGTATTATTTTTGATGATGTTGTGTCTTTTTTTTTTTTTTTTGAAATGGGGGTCTTGTTCTGTCACCCAGGCTAGAAAGAAGTGGTGCCATCACAGCTCACTGCAGCCTTGACTTCCTGGGGGCAAGCAATCCTCCCACCTCAGCCTCCAGACCAGCTAAAATCACAGTCATGTGCCACCATGCCCAGCTAATATGTTTGTTTGTTTGTTTGTTTTATAGAGATGAGGTATCACTATGTTGTCCAGGGTGGTCTTGAACTCTTGAACTCAAGAAATCCTCCTGCCTTAGTCTCCCAGAGTGCTAGGATTACACACGTACGTTACCACATGCAACCTGGTATTTTATCTTACAACGGTAGGGAGGGGCCAGAAGAGTCAGGGAAGGGGAGATGGAGACAGAAAGGGAAAGGAATACAGAGAGAGAGAGAGAGAGAAAAAAAAAGACACACACACACAGAGAGACTGATGGAAATTGTTTTTCCACCAACCGAGAAGAGAAGCAGCATCCCATCAGCGGGGGTTGATCCAAGCCATCTACTGCATTAGTTCATGAGAAATGACTGGCTATAACACATGAGCCCTGGAATTTCTGTGGCTTAACAATTAAATAATTATTTCTTACTTATCCAGTTATCCAGTGTAAGATCCAGGGACGCCTGAGCAGGTGGCCAGCTCTCAGCGCAGACAGCACAGTACCAGGGTCACAGGAATTTTGGTGCATGGCCAGCTGGTTCTACTGCACCTGCCCACGGACACTGGTCTCCAGGCTCCTGGCTTCTCAGCCTCAGCACAGATATCTGCATCCCCAGAATTTTAAGGGAGGCTGCTGGAAGCTGGGGCAGGAGGTGGGATGAGAATGAAGCTTTTCAGAGCAGAGACCATGATGGACCAGTTTTCAAATCGGCTGAAAATGGAGCGTGACCCAAATTCTTAGGAGACTCTCGGGAGGCCAGGGAACTGCAATAATAGCCGAGATCGCATTTCCCATGGGAGTGGAGTCTAAGAGTCAGATTGGAGTCCGTTTAGATTGAAATTGGAAAGATACAGAGATGGAAGAGTCTGATGTTTCCTCAAAAGGTTAACCGAAGGCATACCATAAGTATTAGTCTGTTTTCATACTGCTGATAAAGACGTACCCAAAACTGGGCAATTAACAGAAGAAAGAGAGGTTTAATGAACTTACAGTTCTATGTGACTGGGCAGGCCTTATAATCATGGCAGAAGGCAAGGAGGAACTCACGTCTTACATGGATGGTGGCAGGCAAAGAGAGAGCTTGTGCAGGAAAATGCCCCTTTATAAAACCATCAGATCTCATGAGACTTATTCACTACCATGAGTACAGCATAGGAAAAACCCGCCTGCATGATTCAATTACCTCCCACAACACGTGGGGATTCAAGATGAGATCTGGGTGGGAACACAGCCAAACCACATCACCCTGTGAGCCAGCAATTCTGCTTGTGGGCATATACTCAAGAGAAAAATGAGAACATGTGTCCACCCAATAGCTCGTACATTTGTACACATAATGTTGATAGCTGCACTACTCACAATAGCCAAAAAGTGGAGGTAACCCAAACATCCCTCAGCCGATGAACGGATTTAACAAAATATGGCATATCCATACAGTGGAATGTGATTCAGGCAGAAAAAGGTTTCAAGTACTGACACATGCTACAATGTGGGTGAACCTTACAAACATACACTGGCCAGGTGCAGTGGCTCATGCCCGTAATCCCGACACATTGGGAGGCCAAGGCAGGTGGATCACTTGAGGCCTGGAGTTTGAGACCAGCTTGGCCAACATGGTGAAACCCCATTTCTACTTAAAGGAAAATGCAAAAATGAGCCAGGTGCGGTGGCACACACCTGTACTCCCAGCTACTTGGGAGGCTGGGGCATGAGAATTGGTTTAGCCTGGGAGATGGAGGTTGCAGTGTGCAGTGAGCCCAAATCATGTCACTGCACTCCAGCCTGGGTGACAGAGTGAGACTCTGTCAAAAACAAAAACAAACAAACAAAACACTAACACCAATGATTGCTTACGAGCTTTTTATAAAAATCGCAATCTTGGTCTCCTAAGTCGTATTTTGGGTGGTGGCATAGCTCAGTATCACATAGGACATTCCTTCAGGTATTGCTCATTCGCCCAAGACGGCAGATTCCTATGGATTCCATCATAAATCAAGGACATGAATGAAGCCAATATCCTCTTCTCTCCTGTTATGAATAAGCATCACGAACAAGAGACAGGAAAAACCATGTTGTGGCTCATGCTTTCCATAGAACTCCCGTAGCCCTGACATAGTCTGCTTTATTCGTAGCAATGTGCCACCAGGACATACTTGCTTATTCCTTGCAGAAATTAAGGGTAATGATAACCACTTTCAGTGTAGCAAACCATTTGGAGTATGTAACTGAAAAGTGCATTCACTATATCTCCAAAAATAATGACATGCATGCATATTTGTTTCCTGTAAAAAATGTAAGTGCTCACGCTATATCTCCAAAATGATATGCATGCATATTTGTTTCTTGCAAACAAAGTGCTCACGCTATATCTCCAAAATAATGATATGCATGCATATTTGTTTCTTGATAGGAGAGATGTAAATATTTATGTGTGCTAAGATGTGGGGGACATTGAAAGACCACTGGGGTTTTTGCATGCCCCTTAGAAGTGCTGTGTGTGTTAAGAAGATGGGAAATATCTTCTTCCATAATTTGTGGATGCTAACTACATTCTCTGGCTCCCTTTCAGAGCCTGTCAGATACAAATGTAAAATTGTGCTTTCCTCTCTCCCCATTATTTTTCCATGGATGTCATTTAGGAAATGAAAATGAACTCATGAGGACATGAGGACTGGATTGGATTCAACCAGGAGAGTGAAGGAGGGGTTTCAACAAAGTTCACCAAACTCCAGGCTCTTCATGGTGTCTCTCTGTACGATTCAAACTGTGATACACCCAGGCTTCCCAGAATTTAATTGACAGGTAACGTTTCAACATGTTTTCTGGAAGCACAGAAAGTCTAGATTTCAAGGAGGTGAAAGCAGACCTTGAGACCACGATTTTACTACAAAGCCTTTGTGTTTGGGGAGGGTGGCAGGGGAGAGGGAAGGAAGACAGAGAGTAGAAGATATTATGAAGCCAGCCACTGCAATGAGAGCTTGGAGCCTCAGGGTCATCCCACCCGAGGACTGAGGAAGACTGGGGTCTTTTTCTGTCATTTCCCAATATGTGTTGGCTGAGGCTGCTTCGAGGATGGGGGCACGTGCTAGTTTTCTTGCACTTCCAATCTGCTCAATGGGTGGTGTATTCGGCTCTTCTTTCACTGCTATAAAGAAATACCTGAGACTGGGTAATTGATAAAGAAAAGAGGTTTAATCGGTTCACAGTTCTGCAGGCTGCACAGGAAGCCTGACTAGGGAAGCCTCAGGAAACTTACAATTATGGTGGAAGGCAAAGGGGAAGCAGGTGCATCTTACATGGTTAGAACAGGAGCAAGAGAGCAAGAGAGCAAGTGAGAAGGGAGGTGCCACACACTATTAAACAACTTGATCTTGTGAGAACTCACTCACTAGCATGAGAACAGCACCCAGAAGAGGATGCTAGACCATTCATGAAAAACCATCCCCATGACCCAACCATCTCCCACCGGGCCCCAGCTCCAACACTGGGGATGACAATTTGACATGAGATTTGGGTCGGAACACAGATCCAAACCATAGCAGGTGGGAAAGCAGGCTCAAGGGATAAGAGCACGCCACTGGGAAAATGAGTGCGTGTCTTGGCACCCAGAGGTTGGACCGTCTTGCACTGACTGATACTGATAAGGAGATAAAGTCCATGCCGTATTGGTGAACTCCAGGAACACGCTTCATTCTTTTTCACAAGCAAGCAACGGCATCTTTTATATCTAAGCAGCAAAACAAGCTGCCATCTTGTTTATCAATAGATCTAACACCTGCCTATGAATTCCTACATCTCCTATCTGTGTGTCTATAAGAACAGCCAAGTTGCCTCTTTGCCTTGAGAGGAAAGGATGGATGGAAAAGAGTTTGAACACTCCGGGTTTGCTGGAGGGAGTGATGCCATCTGAACAGAGGAGTCCAGGTGTTACTAGAAAGGGGTCCCAATTCAAACCCCAAGAGAGTTCTTGGATCTCATGCAAGAAAAAATTCAGGATGAGTCCACAGAGTGAAAGCAAGTTTATTAAGAAAGTAAAAGGGCTGGGCAGGGTGGCTCATGCCTGTAATGCCAACACTTTGGGAGGCTGAGACGGGCAGAATGCTCGAGCTCAAGAGTTTGAAACCAGCCTTGCCAACAAGACAAAACTCCGTCTCCACCAAAAATACAAAAATTAGCTGGGTGTGGTGGCGTGCACCTGTGGTCCCAGCTACTTGGGAGACCGAGGTGGGAGGACTGCTTAAGTTCAACAGGTTGAGGCTGCAGTGAACTCTGATTGTGCCAATGGACTCCGCCCTGGGTGACAGAGTGACATCTTGTCTCAGGGAAAAAAAAAAAAAAAGGAAAGAAAGTAAAGGAATAAAACAATGGCTACTCTACAGACAGAACAGAAGCATGGGCTGCTTGACTGAGTAAACTTATGGTTATTTCTTGATCATATGCTAAACAAAGGGCATTTAGCATATAATCTAAACACCATATTATATGCTAAATGTAAGAGTTTTCTGGGAAATGGGAGTTTCTATAACTGAGGGTTCCTCCCCTTTTAGACAATATATGGTAACTTCTGGATGCTGCCATGGCATTTGTAAACTGTCATGGCACTTGTGGGAGTATCTTTGAGAAGCAAATTTATTAGAATTAGGATATAGGCCGGGCGCGGTGGCTCAAGCCTGTAATCCCAGCACTTTGGGAGGCCAAGATGGGTGGATCACGAGGTCAGGAGATTGAGACCATCCTGGCTAACACGGTGAAACCCCGTCTCTACTAAAAATACAAAAAAAAAACTAGCCAGGCGAGGTGGCGGGCGCCTGTAGTCCCAGCTACTCGGGAGGCTGAGGCAGGAGAATGGCATGAACCCGGGAGGCGGAGCTTGCAGTGAGCTGAGATCCGGCCACTGCACTCCAGCCCGGGCGACAGAGCAAGACTCCGTCTCAAAAAAAAAAAAAAAAAAAAAAATAGAATTAGGATATAATGAGTAGTGAGGATGACCAGAGGTCACTCTCGTTACCATCTTGGTTTTGGTGGGTTCTGGCCGGCTTCTTTACTGCAACCTGTTTTATCAGCAAGGTCTTTATGACCTGTATCTTGTGCTGACCTCCTATCTCATTCTGTGACTAAGAATGCCTAACCTCCTGGGAATGCAGCCCAGCAGTTCTCAGCCTCATTTTATCCAGCTCCTGTTCAAGATGGAGTTGCTCTGGTTCAAATGCCTCTAACAAGAGAACGTGTTGGGGCGGGCATGGTGGTTCACACCTGTAATCCCAGCACTTTGGGAGGCCGAGGCGGGTGGATCATTTGAGGTCAGGGGTTCGAGACCAGCCTGGTCAACATAGTGAAACCCTGTCTCTACTAAAAATACAAAAAATTAGCTAGGCATGGTGGCGGGTGCCTGTAATCCCAGCTACTCAGGAGGCTGAGGCAGGACAATCGCTTGAACCGGGGAGGCGGAGCTTGCAGTGAGCCAAGATCGCACCATTGCACTCCAGCCTGGGGGACAAGAGCGAAGCTCTGTCTCAAAAAAAAAAAAAAGAGAGAGAGAGAGAATGTGTTGGTCATGTGCTTCTTTAGCCAAGAACCTATGTGTGAGTCTAATAGTGAGAAAAATCTAACACTGTTCACTCCGTCTTGCTTCTTACCTCACAAGCTAACTGCGTTTGCTCATTCCTACAATTAGGCCAAGCTAATCATGCATTCAGATTATGGTTTAACTTTAAAGCAAGAATGATCGTAGTCCCTTCCCAAAAATAACCCCCAAGGGGATCAGGAGGATGTACACAGAAGGAACAATGCTATGTCAAAGATTTGTAAGAGCACTGTGACCTGACCAAGGACGAGGAAGTTCCACAAGGCCCCCTGGACCATAACAGCTGCCCAGATGTCTACAGTCATTGCTCACCTCCTGCCCTCTATCACCCTCCCTCTCCCCCTAGCATAAAAGGAGCCTAAATTTCTATTAAGATGGTTGTTTCAACCCAAATGCCCATCAGTGATAGACTGGATAAAGAAAATGTGGCACGTATACACCATGGAATACTATGCAGCCATAAAAAAGAATGAGTTCACGTCCTTTGCAGGGACATGGATGAAGCTGGAAACCATCATTCTCAGCAAACTAACACGGGAACAGAAAACCAAGCACCACATGTTCTCACTCATAAGTGGGAGCTGAACAGTGAGAACCCATGGGCACAAGGAGGGGAACATCACACACCGGGGCCTGTTGCGGGGTGGGGGGCAAAGGGAGGGAGAGCATTAGGATAAATACCTAATGCCTGTGGGGCTTAAAACCTAGATGATGGGTTGATGGGTGCAGCAAACCACCATGGCACATGTACACCTATGTAACAAACCTGTACATTCTGCACATGTATCCCAGAACTTAAAGTATAATAATAATTTTTTTTTTTAAAGGTGGCTTTTTAGGACGGCACTCTTCTGTCTTCTCGACTTGCTGGTTCTTCAAAATAAAGTTGCTGTCCTTACCTTCACACCTTGTCTCTAGACTTACTGGCTGTCATGCAATGCGTGCAGCAAGCTTTAGATGCGACGATGGGAGGGTGAAGGGGGTGGTCACATGTGGAAGGAGACAGAAGGAAAGGTGGAGAGAATTGGACAAGTGGGCAAGGCACATGGCACAGCTGACCATTTCATGTGATTCTGGGACAGAGAGAAGTGATGGTAGGTAATCTCCCAAAGCTGTTCGGCAGCTGAGAGACCTGCTCCCTCCCCCAGCCGGCTCCGAGGCACTGCCTTCCTGCACAATGCACAGTAGCCCCCTTATCTGTGATTTTGCTTTCTGTGGTGAAAGAGTTTGGATATTTGTCCCCGTCAAATCTCATGTCAAATTGTCATGCCCAATGCTGGAGGTGGGCCTGGTGGCAGGCGTTTGGGTCATGGGGGCAGATTCCTCATGGCTTACGTCTGTCCTCACGATAGTGAGTGAGTTCTTGCCAGATCTGGCTGGTTTAGTGTTGTGGCACCCCTCACCACCCCCGTGTTGCTCCTGTTTTTCCCGTGTGATATGCCCACCCCCACTTCATCTTTCACCATAACTGGAAGCTTCCTGAGGCCCCCCAGAAGCTGAGCAGTGCTGGTGCCGTGTTTTCTCCACAGCCTGCAGAGCCGTGAGCCAATGACACCTCTTTTTTTTTTTTGTGACGGGAGTCTTGCTGTCGCCCAGGCTGGAGTGCAGTGGTGCGATCTCAGCTCACTACAACCTCCGCCTCCCAGATTCAAGAGATTCTCCTGCCTCAGCCTCCTGAGTAGCTGGGATTACAAGTGCCCACCATGACCCCAGCTAATTTTTTGTATTTTTGGTAGAGATGGGGTTTCACCATGTTGGCCAGGCTGGTCTTGAACTCCTGACCTCAAGTGATCCTCCTGCCTCAGCCTCCCAAAGTGCTGGGATTACAGGCGTGAGTCGCTGTGCCCTGCCCACCTCTTTTTTTTTTTTTTTCATATAAATTGCCCAGTCTCTGGTATTTCTTTGCAGCAATGCAAGAACAGCCTACATGTGGTTTCCGTTCTCACTGGTCAACTATAGGCTGAAAATACTAAGATATTTCAAGAGAGAGACTGAGACACACACATGAAAGAGAGAAAGAGCACACCACATTCACATGACTTTTACTACAGTATATTGTTATAATTGTTCTATTTTATTATGAGTCTGTTGTTCATTTTTCACTGTGCCTAATTCATAAATTAAACTTTATCATCATAGGTTTGTTTCTATAAGAAAAGAAACAGGCTGGCCGCAGTGGCTCACACCTGTACACCCAGCACTCTGGGAGGCGGGTTGATCACCTGAGCTCAGGAGTTTTAGACCAGCCTGACCAACACGGCAAAATCCCATCTCTATTAAAAATACAAAAAAATGAGCCAGTTGTGGTGGCAGGCACCTGTAATCCCAGCTACTTGGGAGGCTGAGGCGGAAGAAATGCTTGAACCCGGGAGGTGGAGGTTGTCCAGAGCCGAGATCACACCACTGCATTCCAGCCTGGGTGACAGAGCAAGACCCTGTCTCAAAGGAAAATAAAAAATAAAAATAAATAAATAAAACATACTAAAGGAAATAAAAATATTTATCTCAAAATATATTTCTTTAATATATTGGGGAGTACTCCTGAAATGCTATCTTTCCACTTCTCAAAAGAAGACATTCATGTGGCCCAAAAAAAAAAAAAAATACGGAAAAACCTCAACACCGCTGATCATCAGGGAAATGCAAATCAAAGTTAACAACGAGACACCATCTCACACTAGTCAGAACGGCGATTATTAAAAAGTCAAAAAACAACAGGTGCTGGTGAGGTTGTGGAGAAACAGGAACACTGTTACACCGTTGGTGGGAGTGTAAATTAGTTCAACCACTGTGGAAGACAGTGTGGCGACGCCTCAGAGACCTCAAGGTAGAATTACCCTTTGACCCAGCAATCCCATTACTGGGTATGTACCCAAAGGAAAAATCATCCTATCATAAAGATACATGCATGCGTATGGTCACTGCAGCACTGTTCACAATAGCAAAGACATAGAATCAACCTAAATGCCCATCAATGATAGGCTGGGTAAAGCAAATGTGGTGGCCAGGCACAGTGGCTCACGCCTGTCATCCCAGCACTTTAGGAGGCCAAGGCGGGCAGATCACTTGAGGTTAGGAGTTCAAGACTAGCTTGGCCAACATGGTAAAACCCCGTCTCTACTAAAAATACAAAAATTTGCTGGGTGTGATGGCGGGTGCCTGTAATCCCACTTACTCGGGAGGCTGAGGCAGGAGAATCGCTTGAACCCGGGAAGCAGAGGTTGCAGTGAGCTGAGATTGCACCACAGCACTCCAGCCTGGGTGACAGAGCAAGATTCCATTTCAAAAAAAAGAAACTGTGGTACATATACACCATGGAATACTATGCAGCCATACAAAAGAATGAGTTTATGTCCCCTGCAGGAACACGGATGGAGGTGGAAGCCGTTATCCTCAGCAAATGAATGCAGGAACACAAAATAAAATACTGCATGTTCTCACTCAGAAGTGGGAGCTGAAGAATGAGAGCACATGGACACAGGGAGGAGAACACACACCGGGGACTCTGAAAAGCTCGGGGGTAAGGGGAGGGAGAGCCTCAGGAAGAACAGCTAATGGATGCTGGCTTAATACCTGAGTGATGGGTTGATCTGTGCAGCAAACCACCATGGCACATGTTTACTTAGGTAACAAACCTGCACATTCTGCACATGTACCCTTGAATTTTAAATTAAAGGTGAAGAAAAACAAAAAAGAAGAAACACTGTCTTTTGTGGGGGAACCTTGCGTCTGTTGATCTGTAGAGGGTCTGCTGTAAGGCGGCCAACCCTTCCCTTGCCCGGATTAGAGAGTCTGGTGTAAGGCGGACAGCCCTTCTCTTGTCTGAATTAGAGAGTCTGCTGTAAGGCGGCCAGCCCTTCTCTTGTTCGGATTAGACAGTCAGCTGTAAAGTGACCAACTCTTCTCTTGTCCTAGAGTATGGAGCTTTTAAAGACCTGAAAAGAAATGTTCACCATCTCTTCTCTCTGGGGGCTGCTACCTGTGAAGTTGCATCTACATCACAAGTCCACTTTTGCTAGCAAAGCCTTTTCCTTTCTCCCTCCCATAACCTGTCTTGCAGCTAAAACTTGGTTTCGGCTGTGCTCCGAGTCTGCGTTCTTGTTTTTTATTTTGTTGTATTTGGAGATAGGGTCTTAGTCGCCCAGGCTGGAGTGCAGTGGTGCAATTACATCTCTGCACTCTCCACCTCCCAGGCTCAAGCAATCAGCATGCCTGGCTAATAAAATCAGCATGCCTGGCTAATAAAAAAAAAAAAAAAAAAGGGCAGGCGGGGGAGGCGGGCACAGTGGCTCATGCCTGTAATCCCAGCACTTTGGGAGGCTGAGGCAGAGGAATCACCTGAGGTTAGGAGTTTGAGACCAGCCTGGCCAACATGGTGAAGCCCTGTCTCTGCTAAAAATACAAAAATTAGCTGGGTGTGGTGGCGTGCACCTGTAAACCCAGCTACTTGGGAGGCTGAGGCAGGAGAATCACTTGAACTCAGGAGACAGAGGTTGCAGTGAGCTGAGATAACACCACTGTACTCCAGCATGGACGACAGAGCTAGACTCTATCTCAAAAAAAATCTTTTTTTGTAGAGATGAGACCATGCTTAGTTGCCTAGGCTGGCCTTGAACTCCTGGCCTCAAAGCAATCCTCCTGCCTTGACCTCCCAAAGACATTACAGGTATGAGCCACTGTGCCTGGCCCTGGAAGAGGAGAGAAGGTCTGAAAAGCTTTTCTACACATCGTGCAACGGCATTTGCAGGTGGCGCATTGAAGAGGTAATTAGGTTATTAAGTGGAATTAATGTCTCTTGAAGGAAGGGGCTAGCTGTTGTGGGACTGTGGCCCCCTTGTTTCTCTTGAGCACATACCTTCTCTCCTCGTCCACCTTCTTTCCAAGCTATGAACCAGAATGAGGCCCTCCTCAGATTCAGCTGCTCCACCTTGGACTTCCCAGCGACCACAACTGCAAGTTACAAACACCCTCTATTTTTAATAAGCTACTCAGTCTGTGGTATTCTGTGATAGCAACAGAAAACAGACTAAAACACACCCTTTCTACTCCTAGTGCTGACCAACACTTTCTCCTTGTCACGAAGGCCGGATCTGATGCCCTCCGTCACCCTCAGGGAGGGAGGGGTCTCCTCTTCATTAAATATGGCAGTGGTCAGGCCAGACACAGTGGCTCATGCCTATAATCCCAGCACTTTGGGAGGCCAAGGCAGATGGATCACTTGAGGCCAGGAGTTTGAGACCAGCCTGGCCAACAGGATGAAACCCAGTCTCTACTAAAAATACAAAAATTGGCTGGGCATGGTGGTGCACGCCTGTACTCCCAGCTACTCGGGAGGTCGAGGCAAGAGAATCACTTGAACCCGACAGGCAGAGGTTGCAGTGAGCCGAGATTGCGCCACTGCACTCCAGCCTGGGGCACAGAGGAAGACCTTGTCTAAGAAAAAAAAAAAAAAAAAAAAAAAAAAATATACATATATATATATATATATATGATTGTGGTCAGAAACAAGTAAATGTAGGGAAGCCGTAAACTCAGAAATGAACTAGACTCCTTTTAGGGAGATTAGGCTGTTCCCGGTGTGTGCTATCAGAAATTCTGAATTATTCCTTCAATGCCTCTAAGAGTGATACAGTTGACCACAAACCTCCCCCATCTGCTGTATCTCCTTGTCTTGTCCCCCGAAATTGTTTTCTCCTTGCTTTGCTTTTCCTGATGGGGTCAGGAAACATTCCACCTGGAACTGTGGCATCTGAGAAAACAATGTAAGTAAGAAGGTCACTTTCACCTTACCCTCACGGTTCTTCCTTAACGTAGGTCATAAAAGCTCAGAAGGACTCTCTGATCTTACCCTGCAGCAGGTCATGGGACCCCCATTCCGGAGGTCCCCTCCCTGTACCAGAAGGAAGAGAATATCCTTAACTCTGAACACGCAGGGACGCAGAAGAATCTGAACAAACAGGCCCTGCTAAGTTCCCACAGTTTATTCTCATTAGATCAGATCCTTTTGCCAGAGGTGTATAAACCAGAGCCACTCCATCTTGAATAGGGGCTGGGTAAAATGAGGCTAAAACCTACTTGGCTGCATTCCCAGATGGTGAAGGCATTCTAAGTCACAGGATGAGATAGGAGGTTGATAGAAGATACAGGTCAGAAAGACCTTGCTGATGAAACAGGTTGCAGTAAAAAAAAAAAAAAAAAAGCCAGTCAAATCCCACCAAAACCAAGTCAGCCACAAGAGTGAGCTCGGGTCATCCTCACTGCTACACTCCCACCAGCGCCATGACAGTTACAAATGCTATGGCAACGTCAGGAAGTTTCCCTACATGGTCTAAAAACGGGAGGCATGAATAATCCACCCCTTGTTTAGCATATCCATAGAAATCACCATAAAAATGGGCAACCAGGAGCCCTTGGGGCTGCTCTGTCTACGGAGTAGCCATTCTTTATTCCTTTTGTTTCCTAAGAAACTTGCTTTCACTTTACTCTGTGGACTCACCCTGAATTCTTTCTCGCTTGAGATCCAAGAACCCTCTCTTGGGGTCTGGATCGGGACCCCATTCCTGTAACACTTTTGTCCAATAATCATACTTCTCCATCACTGTTCACTCTTCATTAAAACTAAGCATATCACATCTGTCACCCCAGCACTTTGGGAGACCGAGGCGGGTGGATCAACTGAGGTCAGGAGTTCGAAACCAGCCTGGACAACATGGTGAAACTCCGTCTCTACTAAAAATACAAAAATTAGCCGGACGTGGTGCTGCTTGCCTATAGTCCTGGCTACTCGGGAGGCTGAGGCAGGAGAATCGCTTGAACCCACGAGGTGGAGGTTGCAATGAGCCAAGATCACGCCATAGAACTCCAGCCTGGGTGACAGAGTGAGACTCCATCTCAAAAAACAAACAAACAAACAAAAAACCAAAACCGAAGCACAAAAATACTCAGATTTCCCTATTTCTTTCTTACGATGGCTTCCGTGTCACATAAAACCTAAATACATGGACCTGCTTTTCTCTTGCTATTCTGTCTTTTGTTCTAGGGGCCTTAGTCATAAAGCCAATGATGGGTGAAGAAAAACATTTCTCTTTCCCTGCTACCCCGCCATTACGACAGGCCACAGGCAGCACTTCCAGCTGCTCCGTGGATGTGCCGCAACTTGAATTTGAACTTATTTCAAGTTTTTTGCCTTCAGAATAGTCAGGAATAGAGACCATCTGCCAGGTGAAGCACAGCCCCATCATGTAACACTGGAGAGGCTTGACTGCTGAAAGTGAAGAAGGAAAGAGCTTCCTAGGATAGGGTTTGTAAAGGAGCTTAAATCAGTGATGTCCCCTTGCATCCGGTCCATGCCAATGCGCAATTCCATTTTGTTTCTCTTTTGACAGAAAAGGCTGGCCCCTGACTCTCTGGAACTGTATGCATGAGATATTTCTCCTGAACCAACAGAGACTCAAATCCCCATGACTCAAAGGCAGAATCTGTGAAATTTTACTGTCTGATCTGGGAACAGTTTCTAGGATGTCATTGTCATCTGTTGATTGGATTTTGAGTTGACCCCCAAAAATTCAGATAAAGAACATGTGTCTGAGCAGCTCTGGTAGGCTGTGCCCCTCTTTTTTTTCTCTTTTGAGATGGAATATTGCTCTGCTGCCCAGGCTGGAGTGCAGTAGTGTGATCTGAGCTCACTGCAACATCTGCCTCCCAGGTTCAAGTGATTCTCCTGCCTCAGCCTTCAGAGTAGCTGGGATTACAGGCACTCGCCACCATGCCCAGCTAATTTTTGTATTTTCAGTAGAGATGGGGTTTCACCATTTTGGCCAGGCTGGTCTCGAACTCCTGACCTCAGGTGATCCACCCACCTCAACCTCCCAAAGTACTGGGATTTCAGGCATGAGCCACCGTGCCCGGCCTGTCCTTCTTTTCTTGCATGTCTCTGGCTGGTACTTAGCATGCGAACATGGCATCACTGATACTGTACTAGCCAGCTGAAAAGACGCATACACAGGCTCACACATCAACTTATTGCCAAATTAATTATTGCTGTAAAAATGCTTTGCACCACTGAGGGGACACAGACCATGGAATTTCCAATGTATGAACTCTAGGCTACCAAATACTGTTTACCTTTGGGCACTGTGAACCCCGAGGAAAATTCCAGTGATTTGGGGGCAGTCACAAGGCAAAGTGGTCCAAATGGCCTGAACTCGGAATCAAAGAGCCCTTCGTTTTGATCCCAGCCCACTGCTAATGAACTCTATGGCCCTGGGTTGTTTTCTTATCAGCAGACATGAGCTAATAAGTCCAATATCCATGTATCACAATTGTTTCCCAGTGAATGAACACATAGAAAGTTATACGACAATACAAAAATGTCAGGTAAAAATTTGCTTTTTTGTCCATCAATCCACCTATTCACCTACTCATCCATCCATTCATCCATCTATTCTTCTACCCACCCATCTATCCAGCTATCTATCCATCTGTTTGTCTGTCCCTCCATCTATCCATCCATCCATTCGTCCATCCATCCATCCATTCATCCATCCATCCACCCACCCACCCAGCTACTCATCTCTCTCTCTACCCATCCAGCCAGCCAGAAATCTGTCCACCCATCTATCCATCCATTTGTTCACCCATCCATTCATCCATCCACCCACCTACCCATCTATCTCTCTACTCCTCCAGCCACCCAGTAATCTGTCCGCCCATCTATCCGTCCAACCAGCCATTCACCCACCCATCCACTCACCTATCTATCCACCTATCCATAGATCAGTCCTTCTATCCCCGCTTTCATTCATCCATTTATTCATCTGTCCATTTATCCATCCATTCCTCCACCCACCCATTCATCATTTATTCATCTATTCTTTCATCCATTCATCCACCCACCCATCCATTCATCCATTTATTCACCTGTCCATGTATCCATCCATTCATCCATCCACCCATCTATCCATCCAATCGCCCACTCATCTTTCCATCCATCTATCCACTCATCCTTTCATCCATCCACCCATTTGTCTGCCCATTTATTCATTCATCCAGCCATCTATCTCTCTTTTTTTTTTTTTTTTTTTGAGACGGAGTCTCGCTCTATCGCCCAGGCTGGAGTGCAGTGGCCGGATCTCAGCTCACTGCAAGCTCTGCCTCCCGGGTTTACGCCATTCTCCTGCCTCAGCCTCCCGAGTAGCTGGGAGCACAGGCACCCGCCACCTCGCCCGGCTAGTTTTTTGTAGTTTTTAGTAGAGACGGGGTTTCACCGTGTTAGCCAGGATGGTCTCGATCTCCTGACCTCGTGATCTGCCCATCTCGGCCTCCCAAAGTGCTGGGATTACAGGCTTGAGCCACCGCGCCCGGCCCAGCCATCTATCTCTTTATTCATCCTTCCAGCAAGTGATCCACCCATTCGTGCATGCAGATGGCTGTCTGTCCATTCATTCATCCATCCACCACTTCCTACCCTCAGACCCATCTATATCCACCCATCATCCACTGACCTCAAAAACTTCATTTGATCGTCTGTGCAGCAGACATGGTGTGTAACGCTCAGACATCTCTTAAGTGTCTTGGTTGTCCACAAGAACCTCACAGGAGGTCTCTAAGTTGGGTTCAGACCCTGGTAATGAAAAACAGAAATAAAAGTGATTTAAAGAAAGCTGACGGAGACCTGACTTTAGCAAACAGTGAGATAAAAATGTACGCCTCTGTCCTGTAAAAGAAGTTGGGAGAGTGAGTCTGGGGCTGGCACGGCCATCAAGCTATGTCACCAGCCACCCTGACACCTTTGCTCAACGTGTTCTGCCATGCTTAGGAATACAACTTCTGGCTGGGCGCGGTGGCTCATGCCTGTAATCCCAGCACTTTGGGAGGCCGAGGTGTGTGGATCATGAGGTCAGGAGTTCGAGACCAGCCTGGCCAACAGGGTGAAACCTTGTCTCTACTAAAAATACAAAAATTAGCCAGGCATGGTGGTGCACGCCTGTAGTCCCAGCTACTCAGGAGGCTGAGACAGGAGAATCATTCGAACCCGGGAGGCGGAGGTTGCAGTGAGCCAAGACGGTGCCGCTGCACTCCAGCTTGGGCCACAGAGCAAGAATCCGTCTCAAAACAAACAAACACACACCACACACAACTTCTATCCTGTAGGAGACTTCCTGCTCCAAACTGGCTGCTGGGACTTCAGCCATCATTATCCCAGGCAGGTTCAGGACGAAGCAAAGACAAAAGAAAAAAAGAAAAAGAAAAGTGAGTCCGCCTCCAGGAGTGGAGTGCATAGTTTGACTGCTGCATTCCTCAAATCCCTGAGGTGGGCCCTGCGGTACGGGGCCAGGCCCTCTGGCCTTGCCTGTGTCTGATCCAGGGGCACAGACGGCCCGGGGAAAGACGGCGTCGCCGCAGGCCTGGGACAGCACAAGACCAGTGTTACCGAAGGGCCCCTGACTCCGCCTGCGGGGGCGAGTCGCCAAGGACCAGGACTCAGCCAGGCCACACAGATAGGGGTCTTACCCCTAACCCCAAACCACGGCCACAAGTCCTCACTCCCAATCCTGTCTCTGAGCTCGTGGCCGAACGTCCTTGGTCCCGCGCAGAGGGGGTATCCGCAGTGTGTCCCAAAGCCCCTCACCCCCGCCATCCCTCTCCACTGAGCGCCCCCAGCTCGGACGCTCTAGAAAGGACCAGGGGCCGTGGCTGGCTGTCGAGGCCTACGCCTTTCTGAGCAGGGAAGGGATCGCCCTGAGCGCCCCGCGAGCAGCGGGAAGGGGGCCCCATAGCTTTCCGAGCAGAGAAGCAGGAAGAGTTTTATTTCCTCCCCGTTGGGGCTGCCTGGGAGGGTGCCTGTTAGGAACAGAGAGGGGACAGCAAGGGCGAGTGCGGAGAGGCCCACGCCTCTCCAAGAAGGGCGGCGGTTTCTCTTGGCTCCAGGTAGGGACCGCCCTGGGGCGTGCATTTAAGGGGCCGTAAAGAGGGAGGGACCCGCACTTTCCCGGGGGTTGCACTTTGCTCTAGTTGGCGCCGTCCTGGGCGTCCAGGCGACGGGCTTGTGGGCGGGGGGCACTCACAGTTTCCTGAGAAGGGAAGGGGGGTGTCCCGTGCTCCCCTCGGCGCCGCCTGGGTCCCCTCCGCCCGCCCCCTCCCCCGTCCCCTCCCCGGGGCCCCTCCTCCGTCCCCTCCGGCGTTCCCGCCCCTTGCGTGTGCACGTGGAGGCCGGGGTGGGGCGGGGCTGGCGCAGCCCGGGCTGAGCTTGCAGGGCGGCTTCACTCACCCAACCTCTTCGAGTCCTCCGCGGGCTCCGCCCCACCCGGCCCGTGGGGCAGGTTCTGTCCCGCGGCCTTCGCCCGCGCGCTGCGCTCCGGGACGGCTCCTGCTCGCGTTGGGCGCACCTTGGCCCGCTGGGCTGCGCTGGCGCTGCTGCTCCTCGGCCTGCTCCGCCCTCTGGTGGCCGCCCCTGGTGAGCGAGCGGCGGGATCCGGGTCGGGGGACGTGGTGGGGCGCGGGTCGGGCCTGGAGATCCGCTTGGGGATGTGGGTTGTGGGGTGGTGCGCCCCGCGGGGATACGTGGTCCCTCTTCCCTGCCCGGCGGGACGCGCTGTGCCCACGGGGTCCCAGGTCCGGAGGAGGCGCCCACTTTCTCCCCAACGCTCTTCCTGGGGCGAGGTGGCAGCCGTTTCAGAGGGAAGGGTCAGCGTTTCTTTTGTAAACCAAAAAGTACCTGGGACAAGTCTCAATACATTTGAGTTGATTTGGCCAAGGTCAGGAAGGAGCCCGGGAGACAGATCTGTGCCTTTCTCCAAAGGTGATACTGAGGGCTTAGGTATTTAAAGGGGGGAAAGCACGCTGGAGGGGAAAGGAAGAGGAAGGCTCATTTTACCCAATTCACCTGTTGCAAAAGAAAAGGAGCGGGTAGAATAGTCAATTATGTGTTTGTCTTACGCTCACTAAATTGGCACTTTACTAAGATAAAGTCAACGGAGAGTTGTTGCATTCTTTCTCTGCATCTATCCGCTTGGAAACAGAAGGAAACACAGCTTTTTGCCTAATTCATCTTCCAGCTTTATTATTATTATTATTATTTTGGCAGAGTGAACTGAGGTTCCAAGTTTTAATTTTCCTTCTGCAGTTTTCAGAATCGCAAGCTCTTAAATTTAGAGGGACCTGGGGAAGAGGTGGCATCCGATTCCCCCCAACCCTGGTGACGTTCTTAGGGATCTCTGCAGGGGCCATTGAAAATAATATGCTAAGAATAAATAAGGCTCAAGGACAGTATCTCTAGCTAGTTACGCTTTTAATGAACTCCAGTAGTCAAGGACACTATCGCTAGTTGAACTTTTAATGAACTCTAGTAGGCGCCAAGAAGGCGAACAAATAAGAAAAAGTTTAGAGACAAGGAACTAAGCAGAAGGTTACATCTGGGTGCAGAAAGTTTGTTTTACATTGTGTTATTTCTGCTGACGTGGGGTTTATGGAATATCAATAAAGTGAGGCGGAGGCTCTAGGCGCGGCCGCCATGTTCTCTGTTTGTCTTTGTCTCTTGTGTCTGTTCATTCTCCACCACCCCCTGCACGGGCCCCAACAGATCTCTGCCCCTTTGCATGAGCCCCTCACCCCACCCTGTTATCTCCCCACCGCCCCCCAGGAATCTGGGACCTGGGTCTTTGTTAGGGCAATTGGGGAGGTCTCCCTGGAGCGGCCTCCCGGAGCCACGCCCTGCATCCGGGGCCTAAATTTGGAATTGCTGGGAGCCTGAGACCCGGGGTGGGGGAGGGGAAGGAAAGTTAGAAAAAATGGTCATTCCTGAAAACGTTCAAAAATACTTTGCGGGCCGGGCGCGGTGGCTCACGCTTGTAATTCCAGCACTTTGGGAGGCCAAGGCGGGCGGATCACTTGAGGTCAGGAATTCGAGACCAGCCTGGCCAACATGGTGAAACCCCATCTCTACTAAAAATACAAAAATTAGCTGGGTGTGATGGTGCACATCTATAATCCCAGCTACTCGGGAGGCTGAGGCACGAGAATCGTTTGAACCCAGGAGGCAGAGGCTGCAGTGAGCCAAGATGGGGCCACTGCACTACAGCCTGGTCGACAGAGTGACACTCTGTCTCAAAACAAACAAACAAAAAATTAGCGTATACAGGCTCCAGGAACTTAAGCGCATGCGCTGTGTGACAGGTCCCTGTGAAAAGCGACACGTGGGGGTAGAAATGTGCTACCAGATTATCAGTGTGTACCAGAGGAGAATTCGGAAAACAGAAAAAATACCAGGAAGGAAGGATCCCCTGTCATCCCCGACACTGTTACCTTAACAGTGTTTTGCTTTATTTTTTATTTTTGTAGGCACATAGTCGGTGTATATATTTATGAGTCTGAGATATTTTGATACAGGCTTGCAATAAGCAATAATCACATCATGGAGAATGCAGTATTCATCCCCTCACGCGTTTATCCTTTGCGTAGCGAGCAATTCAATTATACTCTTTAACAACATTTTTCTATCCCCAATCTTTTAAAATAAAACAGAGAACTTGCTGGCTGTCCTATGTTATAAATTCCTTTTTCCACTCACTGGTGCATTTTTGGTCCTTAATATAGTCAGGTTTTTTTTTTTTTTTTTGAGACAGAGTCTAGCTCTGTCGCCTAGGCTTGAGTGCAGTGGTGCAATCTCAGCTCACTGCAACCTCCTTCTCCCAGGATCAAGCAATACTCCTGCCTCAGCCTCCCGAGTAGCTGGGATTACAAGCACCCACCACCATGCCTGGCTAATTTTTGTGTTTTTAGTAGAGACAGGGTTTCACCATGTTGGCCAGACTGGTCTAGAACTCCTGACCTCCGGTGATCCTCCCGCCTCGGCCTCGCAAAGTGTTGGGATTACAGGCGTGAGCCACCACGCCAGCCTAGTCAGGCTTTTAAGTAGACCTGCTTGCAGGCAGTGTCGTGTCTGGACTGGCCTTATCTGTAGGGTCCAGCCCTACGGGGCTTGGCGGGTGTTCTCCCGTGTGTGGAGATGAGAGATCATAAGAAATAAAGACATAAAGACAAAAGACAAATAGATAAAGAGAAAACAGCTGGGCCTGGGGAACCACTACCACCAAGACGCCGAGACCGGTAGTGGTAGCGGCCCTGAATGGTTGGGCGCTGATATTTATTGTATACAAGACAAGGGGGCAGGGTAAGGAGGGTGAGTCATCCAAGTGATTGAGAAGGTCAAGTCAGTCACGTGATCATGGGACAGGTGGCCCTTCCCTCATAGGTAGGCGAAGCAGAGAGGGAAGGCAGCATACGTCAACGTTTTCTTTTATGCACTTATCATAAAGATAAAGACTTCAAGACTTTCACTATTTTTTCTACCGCTATCTTCTAAGAACTTTAAAGAGGAACCAGGAGTACGGGAGGAATGTGAAAGTGGACAAGGAGCGTGACTGTTGAAGCAGAGCACCGCAGGAGGGGGTTTAGGCCGATGACTAGTATCCAGCCTTCCACAAGAAGCTGGTGGAGCAGAGTGTTCCCTGACTCCTAAAGGAAACGAGACTCCTTTTCGTGGTCTGCTAAGTAACGGGTGCCTTCCTAGGCACTGGCATTACCGTAGCTTGACCGAGGAACCCTCAAGCGACCCTTATGCGGGTGTGACAGAGGGCTCACCTCTTGCCTTCTAGGTCACTTGTCACAATGTCCCTTCAGCACCTGACGCTATACCTGCCGGTTATTCCTTGATTATATGAGTTATATTCCTTGCTTATATGAGTAATGCAACAAAGAGTCATATTAGAAGCTAATGATTAGTAATGTTTATACTAGTGAGTGATAATGTCTGTTATCTCTGTATCTAATTTATATTACAACTATTCTTATTCTAACTATTTTCTTTATTACACTGAAACAGTTTGTGCCTTCAGTTTCTTGCCTCGGCACCTGGGTAATCCTCCGCCCACACTTACCAGGGCTGAATATATTTAGGACTAAAAGCCTGCGTGCCCGGCTCTGGGGAAGACAGAGGAGGCCGAGTTTGCTCAGCAAAATTTCTTCTTAATAGTATGTAACTCAGCCTAGAGCATCTCTTAGGAGTCCGGCCCTCTGTGTTTAAGGAGGAATTGCTAATGGCTTTCCACGTTTTAAAAATGTGTCCTGGGTATCCTAGAAATTGTGCTTTCAACTGGTAGAGGTTAGAGACAGTGAGGCCTGCTCCACAGGGGGGACGTTAGAGGAGCTGGCAGCCTGCAGGGGAGGTTCCGAACAGGCCTTCATGTTTTTCTGTTTTCTTTATTTTTTATTTATTTAATTTGTTTATTTTGAGACAGAGTCTTGCTCCGTTGCCCAGACTGGAGTGCAGTGGTGCAGTCTGGGCTCACTGCACCCTCCACCTCCTGGGTTCAAGGGATTCTCCTGCCTCAGCCTCCCAAGTAGCTGGGATGACAGGTGCCCACCACCACGCCCAGCTCATTTTTGTATTTTTAGTAGAGACGGGGTTTCACCATGTTGGCCAGGCTGGTCTTGAACTGCTGACCTCCACGGATCCACCTGCCTTGGCCTCCCAGATTTTTTTAAATTAATTTTTTTATTTCCATAGGTTATTGGGGAACACATGGTGTGTGGTTACATGAGGAAGGTCTTTGGTGATGATTCGTGCGATTTTGGTGCACCCATCACCCGAGCAGTATACACGACACACTATTCATAGTCTTTTATTCCTCACCTCCTTCCCACCTTTTCCCCGTGATTCCCCAAAGTCCATTGTGTCATTCGTGTGCCTTTGCATCCTCATAGCTTAGCTCCCACATGTGAGTGAGAACACACGATGTTTGGTTTTTCATTCCTGACTGACTTCACGTAGCATAATAGACTCCAGTCCCATCCAGGTGGCTGCGAGTGCCATTCCTTTTCATGGCTGAGTAGTATTCCTTCGTATATACATACGACAGTTTCTTTATCCACTTGTTGATCAATGAGCATTTCGGTGGGTTCCACATTTTTGCAACTGCAAATTGTGCTGCTTTAAAAATGTGTGTGCAGGTATTTTTTTCATAGGATGACTTCTTTTCCACTGTGGAAAACAGTGTGGAAGTTCCTTAAAGAACTGAGAGTACAACTACCATTTGACCCAGCAATCCCGCTACTGGGTATTTTCTCTTTTCTTCTTAACTGTCCTTCCTTCTTCCTGGCAGGCTACCACCATAGACATGATGGCTCTGTAGGGTTTTATCGGCTGCATTTGTTCCCAAGCCACCTGCAGAAAGGGTTTTTCTCTTGTCTCTCTGCGAATTCATTTCTTCATCCTTCATGCATTCCTTCCTTCCTTTGCACCTACTGTGTGCTTGGGATCAGGAAAATATATCCAAGGGAGTTCTGGTGGCCTAAGAATTCTGTTTCCGCCAGGCGCGGTGGCTCAAGCCTGTTATCCCAGCACTTTGGGAGGCCGAGACGGGCGGATCACGAGGTCAGGAGGTCGAGACCATCCTGGCTAATATGGTGAAACCCCGTCTCTACTAAAAAATACAAAAAACTAGCCGGGCGACGAGGTGGGCGCCTGTAGTCACAGTGTCTCGGGAGGCTGAGTCAGGAGAATGGCGTGAACCCGGGAGACGGAGCTTGCAGTGAGCTGAGATCCGGCCACTGCACTCCAGCCTGGGCGGCAGAGCAAGACTCCGTCTCAAAAAAAAAAAAAAAAAAAAAAAAGAATTCTGTTTCCTGGAGAAGAAAGGCATGCAACAGGCAGACAGGAGACAGGGCGACAGGGACCACCATACTTGCATCAATAACAATGATTTGCAGGAGCGTTGGTTTCCATGTAGCCCCTCGAGTTTCCTTCATGGAAGCCTCCTTATTCGCCCTTCCCAATTGAAAAGTGCCTCAACTGTAGTTGGGATTTGAAAAGCTTGAAACTAGATGGCCCCTCTGACATCGTGGTAAATTGTCACATCAGTTTGTGGGGCATATCTGGGTTGGGAAAGCCACTTCTCGGACAACCTCTAGCCTCAATGTGATGACAGTCAGCTGTCTCAACCTCTTAGGGTCTCCCTCAAAAAAGCTGCTGGGGACGTGGGAGGAGAGGATGGTGGGATGAGGAATCAGCAGGAGGGACTTGTGTGCAGGGAGAGTGGGAATTCCAGCCTGGTACTGGTGGCACCATTGATTTATACATTTTTTCGCTCGCTCTCCTCTCTCGTGCTCTCTATTCTCTCTCGTGCTCTCTATTCTCTCTCGTGCTCTCTATTCTCTCTCCTCTCTTCTCTTTCCTCTCTCTCTCTCCTCTCCCCCGCTCTCTTTTTCTCCTCTCTCCCCTCTCTCTGTCTCTCCCCTGTCTCCCCCCCTCTCCTCTCTCTCCCCCCTCCTCTCTCTCCCCTCTCTCTCCTCTCTCTCTCCTCTCCTGTCTCTCCCCCTCCTCTCTCCGTCTCTCTATGTCTGTGTCTCTCTCTCTCTCTCTTACTCCCTCTTTTCCTGTCTCATGCTCGTCTTTCACTGTTTTCACCTGAGGGAAGAGTGATGCGAAAATAGGAATTCACTTTTTCTGAAGTGTTTAGAAACGTGGGGCCGTGGCGTGTTCTCCGCCTGTTTTGGGGTCATTCCTTCCTCATTTCTTAGAACGGTGGTATTAACAGCTTAGTTCCCTCCTTTAGGGGCTGATCTGAGTTAGCAGATGCCTTTCGTGATGGAGGAAACAGTGAGGAACTTTTTAAAGTCTCCTCTGTTGCTGACTTTGCTGATTGTCATCGAATTATGATCATTTTTGAGACATCTCTTTTGCATGATAAATGAATTGAGTTTGGACAGTGGGAACAGAGGAAGTACATGTGTTGTTTATTTTTGTTGCATTTTTTAATTTTTTTTTTTTTTTTTTTTACCAGTATGCTGGCTTTTTTTTGTTTTTTTTTTTTAAGTGTAGTTTCAGAGTCTAACTCTGTGGCCCAGGCTGGAGTGCGGTGGCGCGATCTCAGCTCACTGCAACCTCCGCCTCCTGGGCTTAAGCGATTCTCAGGCCTCAGCCTTCCCAGCAGCTGGGATTACAGGCGCCCACTACCATGCCCGGCTAATTTTTGTCTTTTTGGCAGGGGCTGGGTTTTGCCATGTGGACCAGGCTGGTCTCAAACTCCTAAACTCAAGCTGTGCACTCACCTTGGCCTCCCAAAGTGCTGGGATTATAGATATGAGCCATCACGCCCAGCCAGTATGCTGGCTTTTATTTTAAAATGGTTACGGTCTTTGGAACAATGTAAGGCAATTGGGACTCCCCTGGCCAGGTCAGGCCTCATGGGCATATGACCTGTGCAGTCACACAGGGACCTGTGCTCACAAGGGTGCCACGGTTTATTGCTGTGTTGCTGCCATCTTCAAATTCTTCATAAAGTTGGAACAATGGGTCGCACATTTTCATTTTGCACAGGACCTCCTAAATCCTGGAGGTGGTCTGGACACCTGATTTAGTTTTCTTTGAAAATACTTGAAGTTAAATCCTGTGGCTGGAAGATGACGGAAGGGAATTGGCAGGAGGCTACGAGTATGGACATCCCCACCATGACAAAAACGGGTCAGTTTTTACCTGTTTAGCAAACAGTCTCTATGCAAATTGATATTTCATTTGCTTTTCTGGTCGCTATCGAAATTGATTTTTCATTTTCTGGTTGCTATCAGAATTGATTTTTCATTTTATTTTCTGGTCGCTACTGAAATTGATTTTTCATTTTCTGGTTGCTATGGAAATTGATTTTTCATTTTCTTGACTACAGGCACTGATGATGGCAACTCTCGTGTCTTATAAACAGGTGACCCAGCACCCCCTGATCCCCCCAAACCAAAGCCAAATCCAAACCCCAACCGACCTGGTTTCACTGGTAAGAGCCTCTAACCCTACGGGTGGTCTCTCTGTTGTTTATTGTAACATTATTTTATACTTATTAATAAGAATATTTATTCACGTTTTTCTCATGTCGTTTTCTCATTTCTGTCGTATGACATTTACTGACAATTAAATACTATTCTAAGTATATAATAAAATATATTAATTTCTTTAATCCTTAACGTTGAAAACATCGTGTCTTCTGACATTTTAGAATTATGAATTACAAAGCCAATCTGAGTCAACTTTATCTACTCTTTTTCATTCCTTTGAAGAGATTTCTGGTATTCAAATTGTCTAGACCAATGCGTCTGAGTACTTTTGTAGCTTTTAACCTGGTTGTTTGCTTGCCCCAGAATGGCACCAGTTTGATTTGATACCAGGGTATCTGCAAATGTCTGTGTCTTCAAACCTTTTCCAGTAGCAATTATCACCTACAAAACCTTTGTCGAATAGTGTCATTATTATATCAAACGAGTCTTCCTTTCACATCTCTCGTTCTGAAATGTAAAAAGCATAATGCATCCCAATGGGCCGTGGAGACTTCTTCTTTTGTGTATTGGATGCTTTGGCCCCATCCTTCAATTCATGGTGCCCGCCACCAGGCCCGGCTCATTTGTGTATTGTTAGTAGAAACGGGGTTTCACCATGTTGGCCAGGCTGGTCTCGAACTCCTGACCTCAGATGTTCCGCCTGTCTCGGCCTCGCTACCTACTGATGTATAAGCCTTCTTCAGTGATTTATCGATATAAAAGATTACCAGCCACTTATTATGAAAATGGTTTTGCACTTTATTTTTCCCTTTGAATATTTTTAACAGGAATGTTTTACAAGCAGTATGTTTTTTTTTTAATGGTGTCTTACGTTTGTGTGGGTATCCTGCTTCCTGTAACTTTTTCTTTTCCATTTAAATTGGGAATCATTTTGCTCTTGTCTCTTCTCTTGGGAGAAGTAAAACCTTCTTTTTAATTTCATTTGAATTGTTTATAATCATAGGTTGATTCAAGGAATGGTAATGCATTTTCAATGTTGAGCTTTTTTTTTTTTTTTTTTTTTTCTGTTTTTTGAGACAGAGTCTCAAGTGGCGTGATCTTAGCTCACTGCAGCCTCCGCTTCCTGGGTTCAAGCGATTCTCGCGCCTCAGCCTCCCAAGTAGCTAGGATTACAGACATGCACCACCATGCTAGGCAAATTCTTGTATTTTGAGTAGAGACGGGATTTCGCCATGTTAGCCGGGCTGGTCTTGAACCCCTGACCTCAGGTGATCTGCCCACCTCAGCCTCTCAAAGTGCTGGGATTACAGGTGTGAGCCACTGCGCCTGGCCTGAGCTTTTTCTTTGAGCTTAGATTTGTCTCTTTCTCTTGTTGATTCCGTCAATGGGTTTCTAAAGTGTTTTTTCCTTGCTTTTGTTACTCTGAATCCATTTTCGTGTCCACTATTTTTCTGTTTATTTCTGTCATGTAGAAACTATTGTGTGTATTTTTTTTTACTGTCCGTGAAATGATGACCCTTTGTTAAAATCCAATTTTTTTCTCGTCATTTCTGACCTCTTCTAAGAAGTCTGTCTTATTATTTGGTAACGGGTTTTAAAAATTTTCCCTGTTCCTGGATTTATATGTTCTCTTTACAGTTCATTTGTAATTTAGTTCTGTTGCCTTTGCTAGAAAACTCAGGACAACTTTTAATATGTGGAGTTGTAAATACGGTAGACAGCTTTTTTTCCAGACATTAGGACAAAACCCCAAAGAGATTCACCTTTAAATAAAATAAATCATTTCAAGAAGTGTCTTTCCCTTCTAGTATGCTTTTTTTCCTGAACACATACGTTCTTATGCTATGAGATTTCTTATTCCTTTCTATACAATGTATGTGAAAAATCATGTGCTTTGTGCTTTTACTTGTGTATTTTAATATGGTTTTGAAAGAAAAGATTCATTTTGATGTAGCTCCTCATGTTTCTTTCATTTGAGCCTCCTTGATCACTCCCAATATAAAATGTGCCTCCACCTTAATTGGGATTTGAAAAGCTTAGAACTAGAAGGCTGGGCTGGGTAAGGTGGCTCACGCCTGTAATCTCAGCACCTTAGGAGGCTGAGGCGGCTGGATCACTTGAGGTCAGGAGTTCAAGGTCAGCCTGACCAACATGGAGAAACCCCGCCTCTGCTAAAAATACAAAAATTACCCAGGTGTGGTGGCGCACCCCTGTAATCCCAGTTACTCGGGAGGCTGAGGCAGGAGAATGGCTTGAACCCGGGAGGCAGAGGTTGCAGTGAGCTGAGATTGCACCACTGCACTCCAGCCTGAGCAAAAGAGCAAAACTCCATCTCAAAAAAAAACAAAAACAAAACAAACAAAAAAACCTAGAAGGCTGGCTTTGAAACTAGCATGAATGTCACATTAGTTTGTGGAGCCCAGCTGGGTGGGTAGAGCCACTTTTCAGACACAGATCAGAATTTGTCAGTCACAGATCAGATGAGATCACAGTCACCTGCCCTACCTCTTACGGTCTGCTTACCAGGTCAGGTGTTGCGGACCTGGGAGGAGATAATGGGGAGTCAATCAGAGAGAGTTGTGTGCAAGCAGATTTGGAGTCCCACTTGGGTCCAGGCAGCACAATTGATTTACAAATGACATTATTTCTGTCTCCCTCTCTCTCTTGCTCTCATCTCTTACTCTTGTCATCTGAAGGAAAAATGATGTAAAAATGGTCAGGAATTTATTTTTTCAAATGACATCCTGGTCAGTGTGATACTCAGAAAAGTCTTTAGTCATGTGGGTCTCTGGTGATTTCTCCATCTGTTTCTGAAGTCATTCCTTCCTCATTTCTCAGAACTTGAGAATTACCAGACCGTTCCCTCCTTTAGGGGCTGACTTTGACTTGGCAGATGCCTTTGGTGAAGGAGGAAACAGTGAGTAACTAACTCTTTTTAAGTCTCGTCTGTTGCCGACTTGCTTACTGTCACCAAATCACTGTCATTTCCAAGAGACTTATCTCTTTTGCGTGATCCATGGATTGGGTTTATACAGTGGAAATACTGGAGACATATGCCTTGTTGTAGTTTATTCTTGTTGTTGTTGGATTTTTTTTTCCACCAGTATGCTGGCTTTTATTTTAAAATCGTTACAGTTTTTGGAATGATATAAGGCAAATGTCACTTCCCTGGCCAGGTCAGACTTCATGGGCATGTGACCTGCGCAGTCACACAGGGACCTGTGCATACAAGGGCACTATATTGGTGTATTACTCTGTAGCTGCCATCTCGAAATTCTTCATAAAATGGGAGCAACGAGTCTTGCATTTTCACTTTGCACAGGACCTCTCAAATTCTGGAGGTGGTCTGGATACCTGGCTTAGTTTTCTTTGAAAATACTTGAAAATACTTAAATCCTGTAGCTGGAAGATGATGGAAGGGAATTGGCAAGAGGCTGTGTGTATGGACATCCCCACCATGACAACAACAAGGGCCACTTTTTACCTGTTTAGTGAACAGTCTCTATGCAAATTGATTTTTCATTTGCTTTTCTGGTCGCTATGGAAATTGATTTTTCATTTTCTTTTGTGGTTGCTACTGAAACTGATTTTTCATTTTCTTTCTTTTTTTTTTCTGGTCACTATCAAAATTGATTTTTCATTTTCTGGTCGCTATCGAAATTGATTTTTCATTTTTCTGGTTGCTATGGAAATTGATTTTTCATTTTTTTTGACTGCAAGGCACTGATGATCGCAACTCTCATGTTTTACAAACAGGTGACCCCCAGCACCGCCTGATCCCCCAAACCAAAGCCAGATCCAAGCCCCAACCGGCCTGGTTTCACTGGTAAGAGCCTCTAACCCTACGGGTCGTCTCTATGTCGTTTACTCGGCAGTGATGTTTGTGTCATCTGAGGAGAGATTTCAGGTGAGCCTGTTCCTGCTATTGAATTACAAGGTGATTGCAGTGCTCAAGTAGTGGAAAACCTAGATTTCAAAAATAGTTTTTGGTTTGGATTTTATTTTTCTTTTCTTGATTTCACTTCAAAGATAAATGGAACTTCCAGATAATTGAATAAGAGCTTTTAGATACAGACTTGCTGTGGGGAAAACCATCTCTGTGTTTCCTATGGGGAAGCCAACTTGTTTTAAATAATTAGATTTTTACTGAGTGTTTTTCTTTACATGTTTGTTTAATTTTTAACACAGAAAACTATCAAGATGGTCTAAATCCTGTTGACATTAAAAATGGTTTTTTGCTGGTAATGTTATTATTGGCATAAGCATATTCCTTGAACATTTTCTTGTGTCATTTAATCATTTGTATCATATGACTTTACGTTATTATACTACCATTATACTACATACTTAATTACATACTTTGGTTTCTTTAATCCCTAATTCTGAAGTTATGTCTCTTCTGATGTTTTGGAATTATAAATTACAAAGCAAATTTGACTGCCCTTCATGCACTTTCCTTTATGTTTGAAGATATATTTCTAGAGTGCAGGTTGTTTAGATCAATGTTTGTGAGTACTTTGGTAGCTTCTGACATGGTTTTGAAATTGCCTCAGAATTGCACCAATTTATTTTCATGGCGGCGACGCTAACCTTGTCTTAGTTTCATGTCTTTAATTCTGGAACTTGAAACAAAAACAATGCATCAGTGGGCCGTGGAGACTTCTTCTGTGTATGGCATACTGTGTCTTTTATTCTTCTACTCTAGTATATCCTCCCTGATTTCTAGTCATTTTTGAATTACTTATAGACAATAAACATTGCCCGGTATATTATGAAAATGTGTTTCCACTTTATTGTTGCCTCTGAAAACATTTTGAACAGAACCATTTACAAGCAAGACTTGAATTTTTCTTTTTTATGTTGTCTTAGGTTTGTGTGAGTTTCCACCTTTGTGCACCGTGTTTTTCTTTTTAACTTCAGAACCATTTTATCACTGTCTCTCTTCCCTCTTGGGAAAAAGAAAACCATCTTTTTCTTTTCATTTGAATTACTTACAACTATGAATTGATTTATAGAATGCTAAAATATTTGTAAAACCGAGCATTTTCATTGGGACTCAAATTCTTCTGTGGGCCTTTTTCTCCTGGTGATTTCTTTAAATGGATTTCTAAGGTGTTTTCCCGTCAGTATTGATTTGTTTTGCTGAATACATTTTTATGTGCGCTGTTTTTCTATTTCTGAACTATAGCAGCATTTTTGTGCATTCTCTCTTACTCTCCACTGAATGATGAACCCTTATGAACTCCAATTGTTTTCTCTCCATTTCTTATGTTTCTGAGAAGACCGACATATGATTTGTAAGTGATTTTTTTTTTTTTTTTTTTTGAGACGGAGTCTTGCTCTGTGGCCGGATCTCAGCTCACTGCAAGCTCCGCCTCCCAGGTTCACGCCATTCTCCTGCCTCAGCCTCCCAAGTAGCTGGGACTACAGGCGCCCGCCACCTCGCCCGGCTAGTTTTTTGTATTTTTTAGTAGAGACGGGGTTTCACCGTGTTAGCCAGGATGGTCTCGACCTCCTGACCTCGTGATCCGCCCGTCTCGGCCTCCCAAAGTGCTGGGATTACAGGCTTGAGCCACCGCGTCCGGCAGATTTGTAAGTGATTTTTAAAAATTGTCTCCTTTTCTATGTTTTTTCGTTGTCTTCAGAGGGCATTCTTATTTTTATTGAATTGGCTTTGCTAGAGAACACATGATGGCTGTAAGTATGAGTGAAGAGAGTAGACATTTTTTATTCCTGATTTCAAGGCAAAAACCTAAAGAGGTTCACCTTTAAATAAAATAAATTGTCTTTACAAAACCAGGTATTCATTCCAAGAAGATCTCTCTACTCTAGTATACTTTTTTTTTCTAAACATATAATAGTACAGGTTCTCATACCGTGAGACTTCTTATTTCTTTATATACAATATATTTGAAAAACCATCGGTTTTTTAGTGATTACTAATGTACTGTTGTTCATGGTTTTGAAAAGGGTTGGATTCAAAGTAGCCCCTCATGTTTCCTTCATTTAAGCCTCCTTTTTTCCCCTTCCCATGTAAAAAGTTCCTGATGGCCAGGAATAGAGGTTCACACGTATAATCCCAGCACTTTGGGAGGCTAAGATGGGAGGATCTTTCGAGCCCAGGAGTTCAAGACCGACCTGGGCAACATAGCAAGACCCCCTCTCTACAATGAAATAAAAAATTAGCCAGGCGTGGTGGCACATGCCTCCTGTCCCACCTGCTTGGGAGGCTGAGGCAGGAGGATTGCTTGAGGCCAGGAGACGGAGCCTGCAGTGAGCTGTGGTCACACCACTGCACTCCAGCCTGGGTGACAGAGGACGACCCTGTCTCAAAACAAAACAAAAACAGTTCCTCTACCTTAGTTAGGATTTGAAAAGCTTAGAACTGGAAGGCAGCCTCTGAAATGATCGAGAATGTCTCAGCAGTTTGTGGAGCACACCTGGTGGGTAGACCCACTTTTGAAACACTCTCTAGCCCAAATCTGATCACAGTCATTCTTCCTCACCTCTTGGGGTCTCCCTCACAGAAGGCGTTGCGGGTGTCGAACGACGTGATGATGGGATGGGAATAAACAGGAGCAAATAGTGTGCAGGCAAAGTTGGAGTTCCTACTCAGTCCGGGAGCAGAATTGATTTATGAATTTCTTTCTCTCTTTGTGTCTATCTTTTTTCTCTCTCTCTTTCTCTCTTCCCCCCAGCCCCACACCCCAACCTTCTGATCTCTAATCTGTTCATGGGAGAGAAGAGTGATGTGAAAATGGTCAGGAATTTGCTTTTTCTAAAATGAGATCCTGGTGAGAGTCATGTTCAGAAAAGTATTTAGTCACGTGGGGCTCTGGTGATTTCTCTGTTTATGAGCTCATTTCTTCCTGGTTTCTCAGAACTCTGGTGTTAACAGCCCGTTTCCTTTTTTGTAGGGGCTGACTTTGACTTAGCAGATGCCTTTCATGGTGGAGGAAATAGTGAGTAGCTCTTTCAAGTCTCCTCTGTTGCTGACTTGCTTGTTATCACTCAATTATGATCATTTGCAAGAGACTTACCTCTTGAGAATGATCAATGGAACTTGTTTGCACCAAAGAAAGTTAGGGAGTAAGTGTGATGTTGTTGTCTTTTTGATGTTGTTGGACTTTTTTTTTTTTTTTTCCAGTTCACTTGCTTTTGTTTAGTCTTTGGAATGACGTAAGGCAAATGTGACTCTCCTGGCCATGTCAGGCGCACAGGCATGCGACTTGTGAAGTCACCCAGGGAGCTGTGCTTACAAAGGTGCTGTATTGGTTTACCGGTCTGTAGTTACCGTGTTGCTCTTCTTCATACAGTTGGGATGAGGGTCCCACATTTTTGTTTTGCACAGGACCTTGCCAGTTCTGTCACTGGGCTACACACCTGCTTTAGTTTAATTTGATGTTAAGCAATGTAGCTGGAAGATGATGGAAGAAAGTTGGCAGGAGGCTGTGTGTATGATTATCCCTGCCATGACAGGCAGCAAGCTCCAACTGCTACCTGATCTGTCAGCCATCTCTATGCAAATTGACGTTGCATTCTCTTTACTCTAAGTACGTCAGGATTGCAACTCTCATTGTCACAAAGAGATGACCCAGCACCTCCTAATTCACCCAAGCGGAAGCCAAATGCAAACCCTAAGCAACCTGAATTCATTGGTAAGTGCTTCTCACTCCATAGGTTGTCTGTATATGGTCCACAGTAGAGCGGTATCCACGTCAGCTGGACGAGAGGCTCTCAGATGAGCATGTGCTTGCTGTTGACTCTCTGGACAGAGTTATTCCAGTGGGCAGGGAGGGAAGTACACACTTTTCTAAAATCGATATGTGACTTGCATTTTGTTTTTAGTTTGCTGATTTTACTTCCAAGATTGTATGGAACGTCTAAAACACGGAGCACAAGATTTTCATATGAACTTGGTATAGAGAAAATGGCCTGTGCATTCCCTGCGGAGAAACTTGGGTGTTTTCAATGTTTTTGCTCTGGAATATTTGTATCAGCTATTTTGACACATGAGAGCATTCTCGGGGTAATCTGACTAGCAACTGTTTTTTGAACTGAATTGTTGTGAAACATTGAGGGTTTTAGTTTTGTTTTTGTTTTTGTTTTTAATTTTTAACACAGAATCATAAATAATGTGCCTGTCCTCTTAGCATTTTGATGGTTATTTGCACTTATTTTTATATATCCGTTTAAATGAAGCAGATGTTAAGTAGTAAAGCCAGTCTTTTGTTCATACTGCCCTGTAACATTATTATTATTATTTATTATTATTTGAGATGGAGTCTCGCTCTCTCACCCAGGTGGGAGTGCAGTGGCACGATCTCGGCTCACTGCAACCTCTGCCTCCTGGGTTCGAGCAATTCTCCTGCCTCAGCCTCCTGAGTAACTGGGATTACAGGCATGCACCACCATGCCCAGCTAATTTTTGTGTGTGTATTTTTAGTACAGATGGGGTTTCACCATGCTAGCCAAGCTGGTCTCAAACTCCTGACCTCAGGTGATCTGTCCACCTTGGCCTCCCAAAGTGCTAGGCTTACAGGCATGAGCCACTGCACCCGGCCTATTTTATACTTCTTAATAGTCACTGAACGTTTGCTCATATCATTTTATCATTTATATCACATGACATTTACTGTCAATTATATACTATTCTATATAAATACTTAATACATTAATTTATTTAACTAATCCCTAATGTCTAAAATATTGTGTCTTCTGACTTTTTAGAGTTACGAATCACAAAGCAAATTTGAGTCAACTTCATCTACTTTTTTTTTTTGAAGAGATTTCTGGTATTCAAATTGTCTAGATCAGTGTATATGAGTCCTTTTCTAGTTTTTGACCTGGTTCGCCATTTGCCCCAGAATTGTCCCAGTTTTTTTGATGATGGTGTGGGCAGATCTCCGTATCGTCACACCACCTCTACTGGTTATCACCTACAAAACCTTTGTCAGATAGTGTAAGGATTGTATCAAACTTGTCTTAGTTTCACACCTCTAATTCTGAAATTAAAAAAAAAAAAATAGTGCATTCCGGTTAGCCATGGATACTCCTTTTGTGTATTGGATGTTATGCCCTTTATTCTTAAATTATCGTATGTACCTACTGATTTATAAGTCTTCAGTTATTTATGGATATTAAAGATTATTAGCCACTTACTATGAAAATGTTTTTGCTATGTGTTTTTGCCTTTTAATATTTTTAACAGGAATGTTTCACAAGCAAGACCTAGTTTTTTTTATGGTGTCTTAAGTTCGCATTGGTTTTCTGGTTTCGTGACTTTTTTTTTTGATGGAGAATAATTTTGCCATCGTGTGTCCCACTTGGGAAAAGTAAAACCGTCTTTTTAATTTCATTTGCATTGTCTTCAAACATAAGTTGATCAAAGAAGTTGGGAAACATTTTCAAAGTTGAGCTTTCTCCTTGAGATTTGACGCATCTGTTTTTCCTGATGATTTCTGTCAATGGATTTCTCAATTGTTTTTGTTTTTTGTTTCTCTGAATCTATTTCTGTGTCCACTATTTTTCTGTTTATTTCAATCATATACAAAGGATTTTGTATATTTTTCTTTACGATCCACAAATTGTTTGCAAATTATTTTTTTAATTTCCTCTTTTTTATATTTGTACATTTTGTTTACAGTTTATTTGTAATTTGGTTGTACTGTCTTTGCTAGATGAACCCAGGGCAGCTTTTCATATGTAGAATTGTAAATACAGTAAACAGCTTTTATTTCAGACTTTAGGGCAAAAACCCAAGGAGATTCACCTTTAAATAAAATAAATCACTTCAAAAAGCCTCTTTCTACTCTAGTATACTTTTTTTCCTAAACATATAATAGTATAGTTTCTCATACCATGAAATATATTATTTATATGCAATATGTTTGACTACTTATTTGATTTTTATTGATTACTCATGTACTGTTACATGGTTTTGGAAAAATGTTGGATTTGATGTCACTCCTCATATTTCTTTTATTTACATTTCCTTGTTATCCCCTTTCAGTATAACAATTTCCCCAACCTGGCTGGGCACAGTGGCTCACCCTTGTAATCCCAGCACTTTGGGAGGCTGAGGCGGGTGGATCACAAGGTCAGGAGTTCGAGATCAGCTTGGCCAATACGGTGAAACACCATCTGTACTAAAAATACAAAAATTAGCTGGGTGTGGTGGTGGGCACCTGTAGTCCCAGGTACTCAGGAGACTGAGGCAGGAGAATCGCTTGAACCTGGGGGAGGAGGAGGTTGTTGTGAGCTGAGATTGCACCACTGCCCTCCAGCCTGGGGGACAGAGTAAGACTCCGTCTCAAAAAAAAAAAATAAAATAAAATAAAATTCCCCAACTTTAGTTGGGATTTGAAAAGCTTAAAACTAGAAGGCACCCTCTGAAACCATGGTGAGTTTTCACGTCAGTTTGTCTGGCACATCTGGGTTGGTAGAGTCACTTTTTAGACACCGTCTAGCCCCTCTTAGGGTCTCCCTGGCGGACAGTGTTGGTTACCTGGGGGGAGATGACATTTGGACAGGAAATCAACAGGAGAGAACCATGTGCAGGTTAGAGTTGGAATTCCAACTCTGTCCAGGCAGCACAATTGATTAATAAATTAGTTTATTTCTCTCTCCGGCTCTCATCTTTTGCTCTTTTCATCAGAAGAGAGAGTGATGTGAAAATGATCAGGAATTCACTTTTTCTGTTGAGATTCTGCGTAGAGGGGTATCCAGAAAAGTATTTAGGAACGTCGGGTTATGGTGTTTTCTGCATCTGTTTACGAGATCATTTCTTCCTCATTTCTCTGCGAACTTTGGTGTTGACAGCCAGTTTCCCTCCTTGAGGGGATGACTTTGACTTAGCAGATTCCTTACATGACAGAGGAAACTGAGTAACTCCTTAAAGTCTCCTCTGTTGCCGACTTGCTTATTACCACCAAATTATTATCGTTTCCAAAAAACGTATCTCTTGCGAATGATCAATGAAACCTGTTTGCACAGTGGAAAGCTAGGGAGTAGGTGTGTTGTTGTTTGTTTTTGATGTTGTTGGACTGTTTTTTCTTTTTTTTTTTTTCTGAGACGGAGTCTCGCTCTGTCACCCAGGCTGGAGTGCAGTGGCCGGATCTTCAGCTCACTGCAAGCTCCGCCTCCCAGGTTCATGCCATTCTCCTGCCTCAGCCTCCCGGGTAGCTGGGACTACAGGCGCCGCCACCTCGCCCGGCTGGTTTTTTTTTTTTGTAGTTTTTAGTAGAGACGGGGTTTCTCCATGTTAGCGAGGATGGTCTCCATCTCCTGACTTCGTGATCCGCCCTTCTCGGCCTCCTAAAGTGCTGGGATTACAGGCTTGAGCCACCCCGCCCCGCGCCCCCCCCCCTTTTTTTTTTTTTTTTTTTTTTTTTTACCGGTATGCATAGTTTTATTTTAAAATTCTTACAGTCTTTGGAATGATGTAAGGCAAATGTGACTCCCCTGGCCAGGTTAGGCTTCATGAGTGTGTGACTTGTTCGATCACGCAGGGACCCATGCTTACAAGGGTGCCATATTGGTTTATGAGTCTGTAGTTGTCATCTTGAAATTCTTAATACAGTTGAACAAGGGTTTCTGCATTTTCGTTTTACACAGTACCTTGCCAATTCTATAGCTGATCTGAAAAGCTGCCTGATAGGTTTTATTGAAAATACTTGAAGGTAAGTACTGTAGCTGGACGTTGCAATACTTACTGGTTCATTCGGATAATTGTAGAACTTCCTGGTTTGCAGGGACATTGTAACACTTCCTGGTTCATACAGATAATTGAAGAACTTCCTGGTTTGCAGAAACACTGCAATACTTCCTGGTTCATAGGGATAATTGTAGCACTTCTTAGTTTGTAGGGACATTGTAAAATTTCCTGGGTCATGGTGACACTGCGACACTTTCTGCTTCATATGAATAATTGTAGAACTTCCTGGTTCATGAAGACTTTTGCAACCCGCTGGTCCATAGGAATAATTGTAGCACTTCCTGGTTCGTAGGGACATTGCCACACTTCCTGGTTCGTCTGGATGATTGTAGCACTTCCTGGTTCATGGGGAATTGTGACACTTTTGGCTTCATAGTGGCATTGCCACACTTCGTGGTCCATAGGGATAATTGTGTCACCTCCTAGTTCGTAGGGACATTACCACACTTCCTGGTTCATCTGGATAATTGTAGGACCTCAGGGTTCATGGGGAAATTGTGACACTTTCGGCTTCATGGTGGCATTGACACACTTCCTGGTCCATAAGGATAATTGTGTCATCTCCTGGTTCGTAGGGAGATTGCCACACTTACTGGTTCATCTGGATAATTGTCGCACTTCCTGGTTCATGCGGGAATTGTGACACTTTCGGCTTCATAGTGGCACTGCCACACTTCCTGGTCCATAGGGATAATTGTGTCACCTCCTGGTTCGTAGGGACATTGCCACACTTCCTGGTTCGTCTGGATAATTGTAGCACTTCATTTCGGCTTCATGGTGGCATTGCCACACTTCCTGGTCCATAGGGATTATTGTGTCACCTCCTGGTTCGTAGCGACATTGCCACACTTCCTGGTTCATCTCGATAATTGTAGCACTTCCTGGTTCATGGGGAAATTGTGAAACTTTCGGCTTCATGGTGGCGTTGCCACACTTCCTGGTCCATAGGGATAATTGTGTCACCTCCTGGTTCGTAGGGACATTACCACGCTTCCCGGTTCGTCTGGATAATTGTAGCACTTCCTGATTCATGGGGAAATTGTGACACTTTCGGCTTCTCGGTGGCATTGCCACACTTCCTGGTCCATAGGGATAATTGTGTCATCTCCTGGTTCGTAGGGACATGGCCACGCTTCCTGGTTCGTCTGGATAATTGTAGCACTTCCTTTCGGATTCATAGTGGCATTGCCACACTTCCTGGTCCACAGGGATAATTGTGTCACCTCCTGGTTCGTGGGGACATTGCCACACTTCCTGGTTCGTCTGGTAATTGTAGCACTTCCTGGTTCATGGGGAAATAGTGACACTTTTGGCTTCACGGTGGCATTGCCACACTTCCTGGTCCATAGGGATAATTGTGTCACCTCCTGGTTCGTAGGGACATTGCCACACCTCCTGGTTCGTCTCGATAATTGTAGCACTTCATTTCGACTTCATAGTGGCATTGCCACACTTCGTGGTCCATAGGGATTATTGTGTCACCTCCTGGTTCGGAGCGACATTGCCACACTTCCTGGTTCGTCTGGATAATTTTAGCACTTCCTGGTTCATGGGGAAATTGTGACACTTTCGGCTTCACGGTGTTGTTGCCACACTTCCTGGTCCATAGGGATAATTGTGTCACCTACTGGTTCGTAGGGACATTGCCACACTCCCTGGTTCGTCTGGATAATTGTAGCACTTCATTTCGGCCTCATAGTGGCATTGCCACACTTCCTCGTCCGTAGGGATTTTGGTGTCATCTCGTGGTTCGTAGCGACATTGCCACACTTCCTGGTTCGTCTGGATAATTGTAGCACTTCCTGGTTCATGGGGATATTGTGACACTTTCGGCTTCACAGTGGCGTTGCCACACTTCCTGGTCCATAGGAATAATTGTGTCACCTCCTTGTTCGTAGGGACATTGCCACGCTTCCCGTTTCGTCTGGATAATTGAACACTTCCTGGTTCATGGAGAAATTGTGACACTTTCAGCTTCATTGTGGCATTGCCAGACTTCCTGGTCCATAGGGATAATTGTGTCACCTGCTGGTTCGTAAGGACATTGCCACACTTCTTGGTTCGTCTGGTAATTGTAGCACTTCCTGGTTCATTGGGAAATTGTGACACTTTCGGCTTCATGGTGACATTGCCACACTTCCTGGTCCATAGTGATGATTGTGTCATCTCCTGGTTCGTAGGGAGTTTGCCACACTTCCTGGTTCATCTGAATAATTGTCGCATTTCCTGGTTCATGAGGAAATTGTGACACTTTCGGCTTCATGGTCTCACTGCCACACTTCCT
>NC_045456.1:21577439-21587732 GCF_002776525.5 Piliocolobus tephrosceles | reverse complement strand
ACTTTCGGCTTCATGGTCTCACTGCCACACTTCCTGGTCCATAGGGAGAATTGTGTCACATCCTGGTTCGTAGGGACATTGCCACACTTCCTGGTTCTTCTGGTAATTGTAGCACTTCCTGGTGTATGGGGAAGTTGTGACACTTTCGGCTTCATGGTGGCATTGCCACACTTCCTATTCCATAGGGATAATTTTGTCATCTCCTGGTTCGTAGGGACATTGCCACGCTTCCTGGTTCGTCTGGATAATTGTGGCACTTCCTTTCGGCTTCATAGTGGCATTGCCACACTTCCTGGTCCACAGGGATAATTTTGTCACCTCCTCGTTCGTAGTGACATTGCCACACTTCCTGGTTCATCTGGATCATTGTAGCACTTCCTGATTCATGGGGAAATTGTGACAGTTTCAGCTTCATAGAGGCCTTGCCACACTTCCTGGTCCATACGGATAATTGTGTCACCTCCTGGTTCGTAGGGACATTGCCACACTTCCCGGTTTGTCCTGATAATTGTAGCACTTCCTGGTTCATGGGGAAATTGTGACACTTTCGGCTTCATGGTGGCACTGCCACATTTCCTGGTCCATAGGGATAATTGTGTCATCTCCTGGTTCGTAGGGATATTGCCACGCTTCCTGGTTCGTCTGGATAATTGTAGCACTTCCTTTCGGCTTCATAGTGGCATTACCACACTTCCCGGGCCACATGGATAATTGTGTCACGTCCTGGTTCGTACGGCGATTGCCACACATCCTTGTTCGTCTGGAAAATTGTTGCACTTCCTGGTTCATGGGGAAATTGTGACACTTTCGGCTTCATAGTGGCATTGCCACACTTCCTGGTCCATAGGGTAATTGTGTCACCTCCTGTTTCTTTGGGACATTGCCACACTTCCTGGTTCGTCTGGTAAATGTAGCACTTCCTGGTTCATGGGGAAATTGTGACACTTTCGGCTTCATGGTTGCACTGCCACACTTCCTGCTCCATAGGTATAATTGTGTCACCTCCTGGTTTGTAGGGACATTGCCACACTTCCTGGTTTGTCTGGATAATTGTAGCACTTCATTTCGGCTTCATAGTGGCATTGCTACACTTCCGGTTCCATAGGGATTATTGTGTCACCTCCTGGTTCGTAGCGATATTGCCACAATTTCTGGTTCGCCTGGATAATTGTAGCACTTCCTGGTTCATGGGGAAATTGTGACACTTTCGGCTTCATGTTGGCGTTGCCGCACTTCCTGGTCCGTAGCGATAATTGTGTCACCTCCTGGTTCGTAGGGACATTGCCACACTTCCTGGATCGTCTGGTAATTGTAGCACTTCCTGGTTCATGGGGAAATTGTGACACTTTCGGCTTCATGGTGGCATTGCCACACTTCCTGGTCCATAGGGATAATTGTGTCATCTCCTGGTTCGTAGGGACATTGCCTCGCTTCCTGGTTCGTCTCGATATTTGTAGCACTTGCTTTTGGCTTCATAGTGGCATTGCCACACTCCTTGGTCCATAGGGATAATTGTGCCACCTCCTGGTTCGTACGGAGATTGCTACACTTCGTTGTTCATCTGCATAATTGTCGCACTTCCTGGTTCATGAGGAAATTGTGACACTTTCGGCTTCATAGTGGCACTGCCACACTTCCTGGTCCATAGGGATAATCGTGTCACCTCCTGGTTCGTAGCGACATTGCCACACTTCGTGCTTCGTCTGGAAAATTGTAGAACATCCTGGTTCATGGGGAAATTGTGACACTTTCGGCTTCATGGTGGCAGTGCAACACTTCCTAGTCCATAGGGATAATTGTGTCACCACCCGGTTCGTAAGGACATTGCCACACTTCCTGCTTCATCTGGATAATTGTTGCACTTCCTGGTTCATGGGGAAATTGTGACACTTTAGGCTTCATAGTGGCACCGTCACTCTTCCTGCTCCCTAGGGTTAATTGTTTCACCTGCTGGATCGTAGGGACATTGCCACACTTACTGGTTTTTCTGGATAATTGTAGCACTTCCTGGTTCATGGGGAAATTGTGACACTTTCTGTTTTTTGTGGCATTGCCTCACTTCCTGGTCCATAGGTGTAATTGTGTCACCTCCTGGTTCGTAGGGACATTGCCGAATTTCCCGTTTCGTCTGGTAATTGTAGTACTTCCTCGTTCGTGGGGAAATTGTGACACTTTCGGCTTCATGGTGGCATTGCCACACTTCCTGGTCCATAGGGATAATTTTGTCATGTCCTGGCTCGTAGGGACATTGCCACAGTTCCTCGTTCGTCTACATAATTGTAGCACTTCCTTTCGGCTTCATAGTGGTATTTCCACACTTCATGGTCCATAGGGATTATTGTGTCAACTCCTGGTTCGTAGCGACATTGCCACACTTCCTGGTTCTTCTGGATAATTGTAGCACTTCCTGGTTCATGGGGAAATTTTGACACTTTCGGGTTCGTAGTGGCGTTTCCACACTTCCTGGTCCATAGTTAAATTGTAACACCTCCTTGTTCGTAGGGACGTTGCCACACTTTCCGGTTCGTCTGGATAATTGTAGCACTTCCTGGTTCATGGGGAAATTGTGACTGTTTCAGCTTCATGGTGGCATTGCCACACTTCATGGTCCATAGGTATAATTGTGTCACCTCCTGATTCCTAGGGACATTGCCACACTTCCTGGTTCGTCTGGGTAATTGTAGGACTTCCTGGTGCATGGGGAAATTGTGACACTTTTGGCTTCATGGTGGCATTGCCACACTTCCTGGCCCATAGGGTTAATTGTGTCACCTCCTGGTTCGTAGGGACATTGCCACACTTCCTGTTTCGTCTGGTAATTGTAGCACTTCCTGGTTCATGGGGAAATTGTGACACTTTGGGCTTCATTTTGGCACTGCCACACTTGCTGCTCCATAGGGATAATTGTTTCACCTCCTGGTTCGTAGGGACATTGCCACACTTCCTGGTTCGTCTGGATAATTTTAGCACTTCATTTCGGCCTCATAGTGGTATTGCCACATTTCCTCGTCCATAGGGAAAATTGTGTCCCCTCTTGGTTCGTAGGGTCATTGCCACACTTCCTTGTTCGTTTCGATAATTGTAACTCTTCCTGGTTTATGGGTAAATTGTGACACTTTTGGCTTCATGGTGGCGTTTCCACACTTCCTGGTCCATAGGGATAATTGTGTCATCTCCTGGTTCGTAGGGACATTGCCTGGCTTCCTGGTTCGTCTCGATAATTGTAGCACTTGCTTTCGGCTTCATAGTGGCATTGCCACACTTCCTGGTCCATAGGGATAATTGTGTCACCTCCTAGTTCGTAGGGACATTGCCACACCTCCTGGTTCATCTGGATAATTGTCGCACTTCCTGGTTCATGAGGAAATTGTGACACTTTCGGCTTCATGTTGGCACTGCCACACTTCCTGGTCCATAGGGATAATTGTGTCATCTCCTGGTTCGTAGGGAGATTGCCACATTTCCTGGTTCGTCTGGATAAGTGTAGCACTTCCTTTCGACTTCATAGTGGCATTGTCACACTACCTGGTCCATAGGGATAATTGTGTCACCTCCTGGTTCATAGGGACATTGCCACACTTCCTGATTCGTCTGGATAATTGTAGCACTTCGTGGTTCATGGGGAAATTGTGACACTTCCGGCTTCCTAGTGGCACTGCCACACTTCCTGGTCCATAGGCATAATTGTGTCACCTCCACGTTCGTAGGGACATTGCCACACTTCCTGGTTTGTCTGGATAATTGTAGCACTTCCTCTTTCATGGGGAAATTGTGACACTTTCGGCTTCATAGTGGCGTTGCCACACTTCCCGGTTCGTTGGTTCATGGGGAAATTGTGACACTTTCGGCTTCATTGTGACATTGCTACACTTCCTGGTCCATAGGGATAATTGTGTCACCTCCTGGTTCGTAGGGACATTGCCACACTTCCCGGTTCGTCTGGATAATTTTAGCACTTCCTGGTTCATGGGGAGATTGTGACACTTTCGGCTTCATGGTGGCACTGCCACAATTCATGGTCCATAGGGATAATTGTGTCACCTCCTGGTTCGTAGGGACATTGCCACACTTCATGCTTCGTCTGCATAATTGTAGCATATCTTGGTTCATAGGGAAATTGTGACACTTTTGGCTTCATAGTGGCACTGTCACTCTTCCTGGTCCCTAGGTTTAATTGTGTCACCTGCTGGTTCATAGGGACATTGCCACCCTTACTGGTTTGTCTGGATAATTGTAGCACTTCCGGATTCATGGGGAAATTGTGACACTTTCGGTTTTTTGTGGCACTGCCACACTTCCTGCTCCATAGGTATAATTGTGTCACCTGCTGGTTCGAGGGACATTGCCACACTTCCTGGTTCGTCTGGATAATTGTAGCACTTCCTTTGGGCTTCGTAGTGGTATTGCCACACTTCCTTGTCCATAGGGATTATTGTGTCACCTCCTGGTTCGTAGGGACATTGCCACAATCCCTGGTTCGTCTGGATAATTGTAGCACTTCCTGGTTCATTGGGAAATTGTGACACTTTCGGCTTCATAGTGGCGTTGCCACACTTCCTGGTCCATAGGGCAATTGTGACACCTCCTTGTTCGTAGGGACATTGCCACACTTTCCGATTCATCTGCATAATTGTAGCACTTCCTGGTTCATGGGGAAATTGTGACACTTTCAGCTTCATGGTGGCATTGCCACACTTCATGATCCAGAGGGATAATTGTGTCACCTCCTGGTTCCTAAGGACATTGCCACACTTCCTGGTTCTTCTGGGTAATTGTAGGACTTCAGGGTTCATGGGGAAATTGTGACACTTTCGGCTTCATGGTGGCATTGCCTCTTCCTGGCCCATAGGGTTAATTGTGTCACTTCCTGGTTCATAGGGACATTGCCACACTTCCTTGTTCGTCTGATAATTGTAGCACTTCTTGGTTCATGGGGAAATTTTGACACTTTCGGCTTCATTGTGGCACTGCCACACTTCCTGCTCCATAGATATAATTGTGTCACCTCCTGTTTCGTAGGGACATTGCCACACTTCCTGGTTCATCTGGATAATTTTAGCACTTCATTTAGGCTTCATAGTGGCATTACCACACTTCTGGTCCTAATGGATAATTGTGTCACGTCCTTGTTCGTAGGGCGATTGCCACACTTCCTGGTTCGTCTGGATAATTGTTGCACTTTCTGGTTCATTGGGAAATTGTGACACTTTCGGCCTCCTAGTGGCACTGCCACACTTCCTGGTTCATAGGGATAATTGTGTCATCTCCTGGTTCGTAGGGACATTGCCACACTTCCTGGTTCGCCTGGTAATAGTAGCACTTCCTGGTTCATGGGGCAATTGTGACACTTTCGGCTTCATGGTTGCACTGCCACACTTCCTGGTCCATAGGTATAATTGTGTCACCGCCTGGTTCGTAGGGCCATTGCCACACTTCCTGGTTCATCTGGATAATTGTCGCACTTCATTTCGACTTCATAGTGGCATTGCTACACTTCCGGGTCCATAGGGATTATTGTGTCACCTCCTGGTTCGTAGCGATATTGCCACAATTCCTGGTTCGTCTGGATAATTGTAGCACTTTCTGGTTCATGGGGAAATTGTGACACTTTGGGCTTCATGTTGGCGTTGCCGTACTTCCTGGTCCATAAGGATAATTGTGTCACCTCCTGGTTCGTAGGGACATTGCCACACTTCCTGGTTCGTCTGGTAATTCTAGCACTTCCTAGTTCATGGGGAAATTGTGACACTTTCGGCTTCATAGTGGCACTGCCACACTTCCTGGTCCATAGGGATAATTGTGTCACCTCCTGGTTCGTAGGGACATTGCCACAGTTCCTGGATCGTCTAGTAATTGTAGCACTTCCTGGTTCATCGGGAAATTGTGACCCTTTCGGCTTCATGGTGTCATTGCCACACTTCCTTGTCCATAGGGATAATTGTGTCATCTCCTGGTTCGTAGGGTCATTGCCACGCTTCCTGGTTCGTCTCGATAATTGTAGCACTTGCTTTTGGCTTCATAGTGGCATTGCCACATTCCTGGTCCATAGGGATAATTGTGTCACCTCCTGGTTCGTACCTAGATTGCTACACTTCCTGGTTCATCTGGATAATTATGGCACTTCCTGGTTCATGAGGAAATTGTCACACTTTCGGCTTCATAGTGGCACTGCAACACTTTTGGTCCATAGGCATAATTGTGTCATCTTCTGGTTCGTAGGGACATTGCCACACTTCCCAGTTCGTCTGGATAATTGTAGCACTTCCTGGTTCATTTGGAAATTTTGACACTTTCGGCTTCATGGTGGCGCTTTCACACTTCCTGGTCCATAGGGATAATTGTGTCACGTCCTGGTTCGTAGGGACATTGCCACACTTCCCGATTAGTCTGGATAATTGTAGCACTTCCTGGTCCATAGGGAAATTGTAAGACTTTTGGTTTCATGGTGGCATTGCCACACTTCCTGGTCCACAGGGATAATTGTGTCACCTCCTGGTTTGTAGGGACATTGCCACACTTCCTGGTTCCTCTGGTAATTGTAGCACTTCCTGGTTCATGGGGAAATTGTGACACATTCGGCTTCATGGTGGCATTGCCACACTTCCTGGTCCACGGGATTAATTTTGTCATCTCCTGGTTCGTAGGGGCATTGCCACGCTTCTTTGTTCGTCTGGATAATTTTGGCAATTCCTTTCGGCTTCATAGTGGCATTGCCACACTTCCTGGTCCAGAGGGATAATTGTGTCACCTCCTGGTTCGTAGCGACATTGCCACACTTCCTGGTTCGTCAGGGTAATTGTAGTACTTCCTGGTTCATGGGGAAATTGTGACACTTTCGGCTCCATAGAGGCCTTGCCACACTTCCTTCTCCATAGGGATAATTGTGTCACCTCCTGGTTCGTAGGGACATTGCCACACTTCCCGGTTCGACTGGATAATTGTAGCACTTCCTCGTTCATGGGGCAATTGTGACACTTTCGGCTTCATGGTGGCACTGCCACACTTCCTGGTCCATAGGGTTAATTGTGTCACCTCCTGGTTCGTAAGGACATTGCCACACTTCCTGCTTCGTCTGGATAATTGTTGCACTTCCTGGTTTATGGGGAAATTGTGACACTTTCGGCTTCATAGTGGCACTGTCACTCTTCCTGGTCCCTAGGGTTAATTGTTTCACCTGCTGGTTCATAGGGCCATTGCCACACTTACTGGTTTGTCTGGATAATTGTAGCACTTCCTGGTTCATGGGGAAATTGTTACACTTTCGGTTTTTTGTGGCACTGCCACACTTCCTGGTCCATAGGTGTAATTGTGTCACCTCCTGGTTCGTAGGGACATTGCCAAACTTCCCGGTTCATCTGGTAATTGTAGCACTTCCTGGTTCATGGGAAAATTGTGACCCTTTCGGCTTCATGGTTCCATTGCCACACTTCCTGGTCCATAGGGATAATTGTGTCATCTCCTGGTTCGTAGGGACATTGCCACAGTTCCTGGTTTGTCTGCACAATTGTAGCACTTCCTTTCGGCTTCATAGTGGTATTGCCACACTTCTTGGTCCATAGGGATTATTGTGTCACTTCCTGGTTCGTAGGGACATTGCCACACTTCCTGGTTCATCTGGATAATTGTAGCACTTCCTGGTTCATTGGGAAATTGTGACACTTTCGGGTTCATAGTGGCGTTGCCACACTTCCTGGTCCATAGGGCAATTGTGACACCTCCTTGTTCGTAGGGACATTGCCACACTTTCCGGTTCGTCTGGATAATTGTAGCACTTCCTGGTTCATGGGGAAATTGTGAAACTTTCAGCTTCATGGTGGCATTGCCACACTTCATGGTCCATAGGGATAATTGTGTCACCTCCTTGTTCCTAGGGACATTGTCACACTTCCTGGTTTGTCTGGGTAATTGTAGGACTTCCTGGTTCATGGGGAAATTGTGACACTTTCGGCTTCATGGTGGCATTGCCACACTTCCTGTGCCATAGGGTTAATTGTGTCACCTCCTGGTTCGTAGGGACATTGCCACACTTCCTGGTTCGTCTGGTAATTGTAGCACTTCCTGGTTCTTGGGGAAATTGTGACACTTTCGGCTTCATTTTGGCACTGCCACACTTCCTGCTCCATAGGTATAATTGTGTCACCTCCTGGTTCGTAGGGACATTGCCTCACTTACTGGTTCGTCTGGACAATTGTAGTACTTCATTTAGGCTTCATAGTGGCATTGCCACACTTCCTGGTCCATAGGGATAATTGTGTCACCTCCTGGTTCACAGGGACATTGCCACACTTCCTGGTTCATCTGGATAATTGTAGGACCTCCTGGTTCATGGGGAAATTGTGATACTTCCGGCTTCATGGTGGCATTGCCACATTTCCTGGTCCATAGGGATAATTGTGTCATCTCCTGGTTCGTAGGGACATTGCCACGCTTTCTGGTTCGTCTGGATAATTGTAGCACTTGCTTTCGGCTTCCTGGTGGCATTGCCACACTTCCTGGTCCCTAGGGAAAATTGTGTCCCCTCCTGGTTCGTAGGGTCATTGCCACACTTCCCGGTTCGTTTCGATAATTGTAGCACTTCCTGGTTCATGGGTAAATTGTGACACTTTTGGCTTCATGGTGGTATTGCTACACTTCCTGGTCCATAGGGATAATTGTGTCACCTCGTAGTTCGTAGGGACATTGCCACACTTCCTGGTTCATCTGGATAATTGTCGCACTTCCTGGTTCATGAGGAAATTGTGACACTTTCGGCTTCATGGTGGCACTGCCACACTTCCTGGTCCATAGGGATAATTGTGTCATCTCCTGGTTCGTAGGGACATTGCCACATTTCCTGGTTCGTCTGGATAAGTGTAGCAATTCCTTTCAACTTCATAGTGTTATTGTCACACTACCTGGTCCATAGGGATAATTGTGTCACCTCCTGGTTCGTAGGGACATTGCCACACTTCCTGATTCGTCTGGATAATTGTAGCACCTCCTGGTTCATGGGGAAATTGTGACACTTTCGGCTTCATAGTGGCGTTGCCACACTTCCTGGTCCATAGGGATAATTGTGTCACTTCCTTGTTCCTAGGGACATTGCCACACTTCCTGGTTCGTCTGGATAATTGTAGCACTTCCTGGTTCATGGGGAAATTGTGACACTTTCGGCTTCATTGTGACATTGCTACACTTCCTGGTCCATAGGGATAATTGTGTCACCTCCTGGTTCGTAGGGACATTGCCACACTTCCTTTTTCGTCTGGATAATTACAGCACTTCCTTTCAGCTTCATAGTCGCATTGCCACTCTTCCTGGTCCTTAGGGATTATTGTGTCACCTCCTCGTTCGTAGCGACATTGCCACCCTTCCTGGTTCGTCTGGATAATTGTTGCACTTCCTGGTTCATGGGCAAATTGTGACACTTTCGGCTTCATAGTGGCGTTGCCACACTTCCTGGTGCATAGGGATAATTGTGTCACCTCCTGGTTCGTAGGACATTGCCACACTACCCGGTTCGTCTGGATAATTGTAGCACTTCCTTGTTTATGGGGAAATTGTGACATTTTCGGCTTCATGGTGGCATTGCCACGCTTCCTGTTCCATAGGGATAATTGTGTCACCTCCTGGTTCGTAGGGACATTGCCACACTTCCTGGTTCGTCTGGTAATTGTAGCACTTCCTGGTTCATGGGGAAATTGTGACACTTTCGGCTTCATGGTGGCATTGCTACACTTCCTGGTCCATAGGGATAATTATGTCATCTCCTGTTTCGTAGGTACATTGCCACACTTCCTAGTTCGTCTGGATAATTGTAGCACTTCGTTTTGGCTTCATAGTCGCATTGCCACACTTCCTGGTCCATAGGGATAATTGTGTCACCTCCTGGTTCGTAGGGACATTGCCACACTTCCTGCTTCGTCTGGATAATTGTAGGACTTCCTCGTTCATGGGGAAATTGTGACACTTTCGGCTTCGTGGTGGCATTGCCATACTTCCTGGTCCATAGGGATAATTGTGTCACCTCCTGGTTCGTAGGGACATTGCAACACTTCCTGGTTCGTCTGGATAATTAGCACTTCCTGGTTCATGGGGAAATTGTGACACTTTCGGCTTCATAGTGGCATCGCCACACTTCCTGGTTCGTCAGGATAATTGTAGCACATCCTTTCGACTTCATAGTGGCATTTCCACACTTCCTGGTCCATAGGGATAATTGTGTGACCTCCTGGTTTGTAGGGACATTGCCACACTTCCTGGTTCGTCTGGATAATTGTAGCACTTCCTGGTTCATGGGGAAATTGTGACACT